>NW_010417034.1:0-3683 GCF_000710305.1 Buceros rhinoceros silvestris | reverse complement strand
TGCACTGCATCTTTGTCAGCGCAGAGAGGATGGTGGATGCTGAGCACCACCATTGCCCTTCTTGCAACACCCCAGAAGCAAGCTGAGGGGGTTTGCATGTGCTGTTTGATTTCCATGAGCAAAAACTGAACAAAGTTTGAGAGGGAATGGGAGGTGGAATGTATGTGGTAACACTGGGAAGACAGCAGATTCAGAGACAGCTTCTTCAGAGAGGGGTAGCTCAGCATAGTAAGAAATGAGGCAACTGGCACCAAAGCTACATAGAAAATAAAATTTTAATACTGCTATTGAGGATATGCTGAGCTTATATTCTCTTTTTTGTAATGACTAGATATCTCCTAGACATCTTAAATTACTTTCAATCCCTGTCACAGGAGCTTGATCCTGGACAGTGGTCATTATGGCCTTGTCTTCAAGCATGATGCATAACTTCTTGTCAGAAGAATGAGAGTGAAGATTTACTCCAGTGTGGGAAACTGAGCCGAATCTAAACCTCAAGTTTCTGGGATTCCTCTGGTTACCTGGAGCTCTCCTGTATTTTATGATGATTTTAGTGGCACAACACAGAGACTTTTCTTGCTGAGCTGGCAGTTTCATATCCTTGGGATGCACATGATTTTAATTCTTGCTCTCCTGAAAGAGCTGCTGTTATTGGGCAAGTAGAGGAGGCAAGCAGAATGGGGAGCTGCAGAGACAGAAGCTGCAAGCTTTGACCTCCTCACTAAATTTGAAGGCGGTGTTTCCCAACTCCTGTGGGATCTTTGACTGGAGTCCCACATTACTTGGGAGAAAAAAAAGTTGCTTCTTGCTGCTGCTATCATCCTGAAATGGCTTCACGCAAACATCAGGATGTCGAGCTGAGGATATTTCTTAGACCCTTGACACTGACTGGCATAGTGCTGTGATAGCAGCTCAAGAGAGAATAGTCAGGGCAAGGAAGAGAAGAAAAAGCTCTGTAGACTCTCAGTTCTCTTAATATCAGCAGAAACATCACATGGTTTCCTTAGTTAGCTAAGGACCGTGCCATAAAAAGAGCGAGTTCTCTTTTTCTGCCTCCCTGCTGTCACTGTGGAAGGTCTTGGTCAGCAGCAGGGACGTTTTCTGGCATTTCACCTCTGTTGCAAGCAGTCATAGTTTCTGTCTTGGATCAGAGGCAACAGACAGGTCTTGGCCCTCCGGGCTGTGTTGGAGAGGCACCCCTGAGCGCGCCGAGCAGCAGCTAACTCGAGGGGAGAGACATTCGGCCGGTGCTGCTGCTCCCCCGCAGCCCTGCGCGGCTCCGGCACGCCTGCTTGCGAGCGATGCTGGGCAGTCCTTCGCCATCTTGTGGCTGCTCGCAGGTAAACCAGCTCCGTCTGATCACGATGGCTCACTCGCCCGGAAGGTGCACAGCCAGAATGGGTGATTTCTGCCGCGGGACCTGCAGAAGAGGTTTGCAGTAGAGCAGAACAACCCGACCCCCTGCAGTGACTGGTCCCTGCCCACCTGCAGCTGTCGGTGTACGGTCCAGTGGCGGCGCCTGGGTGGAAGGTGAAGAAGTTGACAGTGAGAGACACCACAGCCTGCGGCGGGCTGGCGGACAGAGACTGTCTCTTAATGCGGCCAGCCAGGTCCGTCCCCATGGCTGCTGCTCCTGGTGCCGAGCTGCTGGAGGTGCCCAGCGGGCCAGGGGAAGAGGGTAACTGTGCCTGGCGACTGGTCAGGTGAGGACAACAGCACACTGAAGCTGAGCTCTTTCTGCATGGACAGCGAAGGATAAGTGTAATTCGGCTGCTCAACTTTGGCTCGGAGAAGAAGTTGGAAAGGCAAAGATCTCTCTGACAGCACAGACACCTGTGTAGGGGCACTGCTGGCATCTGTGACAATCCGTGTATTTGTGGGGCGATGCAGCTAACGTGGGAGATGCTACAAACCCCAGGAAACAAACAGCCTGAGCCTCCTGCTGACCTCCTTCCCCAGAGGTGCTGTTGCCGCCCTGCACAACAGGGCATTGTCCCTGGTGCCAGGGCAAGCCAGAGAGAGGGCTGGGAGTTGTGCCACCCGCCAGGGACTATGGGTACCACTGCCAACAGCGTGGGCACTGCTGATGCTGTGGCTGCTGCTCAGGAGGAACAGGAGACCCCGGCCCCTCCACACTCCCACAAAGCTCCTCGTTGGGAAACCCCCTGCCGCTGGCTGAGGGATCCCAGAGGACCCAGTGGAGCAGGAAGCGGGACTGGGCTTCCCCAGGAGAAGGCTTTTCCCTGGTTTCAGGAAGTCCGCAGGTGAGATGAGGTGCTGCTGGACTGTGCAGGCTGTGGGTGAGAAGCCATAAGACTTGTGCTCTTCCCAGCACCCCTAAACAGATCCATTTAACTTCTAGAATTGCTTCTTTTCAGCTCATAAATGAAAATCCTTCTGTGAGGAGCCTGGGGTACCTTCCATCTTTCCATTTCAGTGACTGGGGGAGTTCCTGAGATGGGGTATTCAAGTGGATCCCACCTGGCCCAAGAGCCAACATGCACACCACATTCAGGAAGATGACCAAGTAGGACTACTCTGGATACAGATCCCTCCTATCGTGCCAGCAATGGGCGTGAGTAAGGGTCTTGCTGCCAGCAAAGGGCGCAGGTTACAAACAGTGAGTGTCTCAGCTCCAGTCACTGGGACAGGCATGTGTGCCCCAGGTACAGCTACTGGGGGAACTGAGGTGAGTAAAACAAGTGTGTCACCTCCAGCACAAGAAGCAGGACAGCAGATCACAGCCCAGGGGCCTGGTTCTTGCTGCCTGCTGGGTGGTTGCATGTCCCCAAAACACCAGGAGAAAGCGTTGGGTGTGGGGATGTAACTCCTGAACAAACTTCAGGATTGACGAGTAGGAGACCCAGGGTCCAGGCAGGGTGTCAGGCATAGGCCCATAGTGGTATTTGGGGAGATCTGTGTGCTTGTTTGCCTGTGAGCAGGAAGCTGCACCAGCAGCTGTAGGACTGAGTAAGAGCACTCAGAATATGGGGCTGGATTATCAGACTGACAGAAGGACTGTGCTGGTACTCAGGGGTTCTGGGAAATGCACACGTGCTCTCAGTAGTGAACACCACTCCTTACCTGCTGCAGAGAAGGGGGACATGGCTGGCTATGCTCACGTGTTATGTGAGTACTGGTAATACTACATGCAGGTACTGCAGAAGGCAGCGCCTGGACTGTGGCAGTATCCAGAGTTGGCTGCACCATTGTCTTTTTACTTGCAAACAGGGGCACGCATGTCCCTCACAGATATGCACTAGCACGAATCAGTAAGAAAAGGCCTTTTTCCTAATAGCTATTTATGTTTTATTTACCTTCTCTGCCCCCACAGCTATTTATGCTTTATTTTCCTAACTGACCACAGGGCCTCCAGTAGATGCCTCCGTACTCTCAGACACAAGGCCAAGCTCCCGGTGGTGCTCCACACGCTCTGTCATGGCCTAGGGCAGGCCCTGGGCCAGGAGGCCGCTCACTAGCTGCCGCTGGGCGGTCACCCGTGCTCCGTAAAGGACGAAGCCCCAGGAAAGCAGCACCACAGCAGCCAGCACCTGCGGGACGAAACACTGCACGTCAGCGCCAGGACCGCTCTCCCGCACCACCCCCCAGGTCCCCCTGTCGGCTGTCTCCACTGCGAGGTACACCCAGCCCGCTCCCCCCGGCCCCGGGCCGTAAACCTGCCC
>NW_010417033.1:32005-36701 GCF_000710305.1 Buceros rhinoceros silvestris | reverse complement strand
ATATTTATGTATATTTATATATAATGTATATTTATAGTTGAAATAGAATTAAAATGTAGGCCAAAATATTGTATTTAACAGTTGTATACTGATAATGTACTTATATATATAAGTATATATATGCTTATATACTTTTTCAATATATCTATGTGTGTGTGTATGCATATTTGACAGTCATTTAGTTTTACCTGGTGTGCAGATACTTGTGATTTAATTGCATTTTCATTCTAGAGAACACTGTTTGAACAACTTGGTGGTTCATCTGCAATGTAACATTAAACGTAAGTACACATACCAGTAAGTAAGCACACTGGGCATATTTCACACAGAAATAAAATTGTTCAGTCAGGAGAGCTGAATGTTTATAGTTTGAATTGGAAGGTTAGGGAATGAACTATAAAAGCTCTACTTGTAATGATATAAACACAGGAAATTTACAGTCTTCACTTGTTTTCGAAGTACAGTACACACTAGAGATGGGTCTATACGGAAATCACATACATTAGAAAACCCAGAAGGTCTGAGGAAAGAACACATCTAAATCCAAGTTATAAAGTTGCATCTTGATTTCAGCTATAAAATGCCATTTTTTCCCCCACAGTAACAGCAATTTTGAATAGCAGTTCAAATAGTACAAAGCCCGTTTTTCCAACATTAGCTAGCCTAATAAAACATGCTATACAACCCCCTATAAAATCTACACTTTATTTACTTATTTATTTTATTCATTTTAGCTTGTGGAGAACATCTGGTAATTCAGAACAATGGAACAAGGATTGCAGGTGGAAACGATGCCAGAAGAGAGGCTTGGCCTTGGATAGTTTCACTCCATTTTAATTCCAGACCTATCTGTGGGGCTTCCCTTGTCAGTGATGAATGGCTGGTGACAGCAGCACATTGTGTATATGGGTAACGTTCACTGCACTCAGAAGCGAACACATTCTCATCCTCCCACAACATGCAAGCAGCCAAATGGCAGATAGCTGTCAGTAAAGGGTGACCTGAGCTGTCGATCAGTCCTGTACAGAGCAAAACACACTTTCAAAGGATGATACCAAAATCACTGGGGAGCAGATACTTGTAGAGGGTTTCTAGATGTTTATTTTAGAATGAAATTACTATAAATTTACAAGTGCCTCTTCCTCTCTGCCGACTCCAGGGCATCTTTCCAGCTAGCTGAGAGGGTGGTATGACACCCATGCCATATCTTTTCTTTTTAATTTTAATGGTGATGAAACATTTGTTTTATGTGCAGGTTCTCCAAGAAGGCATCAGATTATTAATAATTTGTGACATTGATATAAAAAATCAATAACTAGCTCACTGTTTAATTACTGTGTTTTAAATCACTTCTCGGCTCAGCTAAAGGCTCCTTTACTTTCTGGTAAATCCTCAGTCCTTACTTTAAAGCAGAGAATAAGCAGCATTTTCTGAACAATGAAGAATTGCACTTTAAATATATGGTATTAATACTGAAAATTTGCACTTAACCCATAATTAATGTGGGCCTCCATTAATTAGCTGAATCTCTGCCAGTGGTATAAAGGATGACATCATACCTCATACTCAGTGTTGCCTGTCCTCCCCAATATTATCATAGATTGATCAAGATTTACTGTGCATCACTGGAATGAATCTTGATTGATGTGCATTGATTAGGCAATATTGGATATCCTCTAGATGGTGTTATGTGTACCATTCAAAGAAGTGATGCATATTTAAATATTTTCTAGAGTTTGCTTTCATATCCTCTATAACAAATACAAGTGCTGTAGAAGACACCTAGAAACTAGAATGGCAAAAAAAAGAAACATTAATATTCAAAATTACAGTAGAGCTTTCCTTGCACACGTGTGTGTAGTAAGGCAGTGGGGACTGTGCCAGTGCATTAATGCTGCCTCACGGCATGACAGGAGCTATAATCCACACTGAAATGAGAAGGACCAAGTCCTCTTAGTTTTCACATAGTAAATCCACACCTGTCTTGGTACTTCCTTTTCACCTAAATCACCTTTCTATTTTCACTTAAATCTCATTTTATCATCTTGGCTTCGCTGGTATTTTTCTAAGTGAGAGCTTGCAGTTTCACGCCTTAATTCTTAACATTTAACTCAAAGTTCTTAGTTTAGAACATGACAACCTCTTGATGTCAAACTAAAAGATCAGCAGAAACCAAGTCAGTACAATAATCAGGCTGAAAACGTATTTTTAAAAATCTAAATTTGTTGATTAAAAAATAGCACATAATTAAGTTCTCTAACTTAAATACAGCCTCAAACCAGCAGGCATAGCTCAGACAAAAATGCAATTATGTAATATTTTGTCTTAGTATGTCTTGTTTGATTTAGATTACAAAATTAAGAGACCAATTTTCTGAGTCTGTGAGCTGCAGCATTTCCAATGACATTTTAGACCTATTATACTTCAGATATTCCATCATAATTTTCTAACTGGGACCAATATTAATTGCCTGGTGGGAAGCCAGAAGTATTTTAAGAGTTTAAAAAGCCATAGTAATTTAGTTAATGTATTTTCCTTCTCTGCACTACTGTGTGATTAATTCTTTATAAATAATGCATTATAAGCGTAACATAAAAAAATCAACCACATATTTCTACAGTGTAGATGTATCACAAAATTGTAAGCACATTCCCTATATTCTATTTATTGACAAAATGTACAAATGCCATAGAATCACCATGAATTTAAAGATCAGCATTTTACCTAACATTTTTCAAAACTTTCATTAATCACTCATAATTGTGAATATTCCTTGCAACTTCTAGGAGGCAATTAAAACCATCTCAGTGGAAAGCAGTTCTTGGCTTGTATGACCAATCAGATATGACACAAGCCCCAACAGTCATTCAAAACATCGATAAGATAGTTATAAATCCTCATTACATGAAGTGTACAAAAGAGAGTGATATCGCACTCATGCACCTTCAATACAAAGTGCAATATTCAGGTGAGTTGTTATTCTCCCATAAAACAGATTCACTCTGTTATGCAAAACTCTAACTGTGCTAAGCATACGAGAGTGATGGGGCTGCTGCATATTTTTTATAACCTAATCATTCTGGAGTCAGTCCAGTACTTCCTGAATATCTTGCCCTAAAAGTGGGTTTGAATTAATGAACAATGATTGCGGTTGAAATTGATTACTTTTTTTCTCATTCACAGATTACATACAACCTATCTGCTTACCAGAAAAAACCCAACAGTTTTTACCAGGAATTAACTGCTCCATTGCTGGATGGGGTCGTATTATGAATCAAGGTGGGTGAACTGCTTAGAAAACTATGACAGGCATGAAGCCAGGACAGAGAGCTCACTCCTCGTTCCACATGGGGTACTAAGGTCAATAGTTTAGAGAGGTGCTCTTCCCATATGAAAATTTGGGAACTATCTGGTGTTCCTGCTCTAAGGCAAAGTAATAGAATTATAAAATATCTCCTAGAAAAAACATACATATTGTAGATCATTAAATTGCTAAAAAACTTATTGCATCCCTTTAGAAGTTATGATGACCAGTTTTCTCAACATGAAACATGTACATCTTAGTTCCAGATACTGGGTGGAAGAGGAGGAAGATTGCTCTTCCTGATGATGTACAAAGGATTTCCCCAGAAGTTAACCATATCAACTGTAGTTCAAACTACATGTATATCACATGCTCCAGATTTGGAGTCTCTGTGAAACAGTAAACACGCCATTTCACTTCCACAGTTGCTTGTACACACTTGCTTCTAAATGTTGAGAATAAAATGGCTTTTAAAATTTTGGGTAGAAATTAGTAAAATAAATTTTTATAAAAACTTGAAATACTCAATCGAAGTTACACAATGAATAGTGTGGAAATATCATCAAGTCAAGCACCTAAGCCCTTAAATATCCCTGAGATCTCCCCACAGCAAGTTCATAGTCATCGATTTTAGAAATCTTGATTTAATTATAAGCAAATTCAGTCCCACTACACAAATGAAAGACAGGGTTCAGTCAATGAGCACTGTTTAATCAGTGACTGTGTTACGGGGATATAAGCCTGGATAGCATAGCAGTGAGACAGGGCTTCCAGGTGCTCAGTAGTGTGCCCAGCGTGCTGGAATGGGAACAAAACCACCCGTGCTCTGAGCAGCTGTACGTATTTATTACAGCAGGTAAACATGCTTTGTATTTTCATCAGGTCCCACTTCAGATATATTGCAAGAAGCAGAGGTCCCTCTCATTTCAAACGAAAAATGTCAACAATGGATGCCAGAATACAGTATTACTGAGAATATGATCTGTGCGGGATATGACATAGGAGGAATAGATTCCTGTCAGGTAAATACAAGTGACTCAATTCCACTGCTAGCGTACACCACACTTAATTACTGAATAAAATGCTCCCAATCATTAAAACCCGAACACTCACTGCCCATTGATATAATTTCTACTCACAGTATTTTGTCCATTTAATACTTTATAAGGATAAAAGTTGAAAAGATAAAAATTTATTTTGTATCATCTTGACATAAACAACCATGGAAGAATATAAATATGAGGATTGGAAATTTTCTGCATTCAGCTTTGAATAATTACTGCTGAGTAATTCCATGAAAGAAAGAAAGAAAAAGCAGAGTAAGGAAAAGCAGAGCACAGAGAAATAAAGACCAAAGAGACTGAAGTCTCAGGAACGCTTCATGCAGGGAAA
>NW_010417033.1:3021-31902 GCF_000710305.1 Buceros rhinoceros silvestris | reverse complement strand
GAAAGAGACAGCAATGATGCTTTTCCCCAGAATCTGTAGACTCTGGACACCTTTTGTAAGTGGATTCCACAGTAATTTGGAGACATTGCCTGTCTGCATTGATCCCATATGCTGCTTCCTGGGGATTTAGCTCTTACCCATTCCAGCTCTGCTTAAAATGTGCTGCTGCTCTTTGTGGATGTAGTCAGAGTTGGCTGTCCCATAATTTTCATTCCACCAATATGGACTCCATAGCACAGAGACCCGCTGGTCCTCAAGAGACCTGAGGAGAACCACTCTCATGTATTTGCTTTTGCCTTGCCCTCACAACCTAAGCCTTCATCAGTGGTTTTGACTAGTTTAGTCCAGAAGGAGAGGCGTATGCAAGTGTAATTTCACTTGCCATTCCTTCACCCTTTGTGGCTTTCCTCTTTTTCTTTCTGCCTTCTGAACTTCATACAGAAAAAAAGCAGTGTAGCACCATAGGCTGATAGAGAGTACAAGTGACCGGCCTGGTGATCAGCGACCATTCAACCATGAGCAAGGACAAACAAGGGAGGCCTGATAGTGCTTCAGCCTTTAGGCTGCTGTCACAGCCTTTGACCATTTGTGCATGCCCTAGAGTTATGGGCAGAAGTATTTTAACAGCTGAATCCTTGCAGGACCCTTCCGTAAACCTCCATTCACAGGGCCATGAGAAGACAAAAATAATACTTGTTCAATTAACTTGACAGTGAAAAATAGTCATTGTTTTCTTTCTCATCAAAACAAGATGCTTGTGGCTGACATATTCCACTCAGGCTGTGGGATGGGATGAATCAAATTTGGTCTCCCACAATCTATTGCAATGCTACATCTGCTAAACTATTGTGAAGGAGATGTGAGAAAAGGACACTTCTTCTAGCAATCTTGCCATCTTTTTCTCTGAATTTGAAATTGCAGAAACGAGGGAGTGACCAAAAAGAGAACTGCATCTTGGCTGAATAGATTAAACTAAAAAATAATCCTACACATTTACCCAGGCTTTGAGAAAGATGAAAGGTTATATGTAGAAGCAATAAGTAAAAAAAAAAAAAGTTACTTAGGCCTGTGTTGAAAGATCGATAAGAGCTTAAGATCACATCCTTTTAAAAGAAAAAGAAAAAAAGGAAATAGATTATGTCAAGAATCTTTTCACATGGAACAATTCATATTGATCTCACGTGATACCCAAGATAAACAATGTCTATGATTAAGGATTAACATGAACAAAACATCACAAACAGGTTCTTCCTTAGAGTTTACTCTATTCATTTTATCTTTCAAATTTCATATTGCAGGGAGATTCAGGGGGCCCTCTGACATCTGAAGATGGCAATAAGTGGTTTTTGGTTGGCGTAACATCTTTTGGCTACAACTGTTCACTTCCCAAACGACCAGGAGTGTACGTTCGAGTCACCATGTTTGTGGACTGGATCAAAAATATCATCTATTAGCTTGATATTTTTAAATTACAGAAATAGAATGTAAAGGTTGAAAGTATACCATTGTATAATGATGTAAACCAGACTGGCATTTCAATCTCACAGTTTCTTACAGAAACTGAATAAGTATTTACATTTTGGGGAGGAATATGTGAATAATTAAGAAATCCATTACCAGCTGAGAGCAATATTTCAAAACAGATGCTGTGGTTGTGTCAATAAAGTTTTATCATTTTACTTTTTCTTTTAGATGAGACCTTGGGGAAACAGGTTCTTTGAACACCAGGGCTTTAAATACATAGTGGAGGGCTTTACAAAGCACAGGCAGTAAAAAAAATAAAGTTTGCAAACTGCAAATGCTTTATTGAAAAAAATGGTCTAAATTAATTTCAGCCTAACCATTATCTGTTTTTATGTTTTTACACTATATTTTTCAACATGCATTTTCATTTCAATACATAGTCAAAACTTCTCAGTAATCTCACACCTTATCAAAATGAAGGTATATGCTATCTTTTTAAACTGGGCTCATGGGAGTTCCTCTGTCTAGTCTATTACAAAAAAGCTCTGGAGTGAGGTTTATGGATTGTGCATAAAGGCTGATCATACATCATGCTGCTTTCTAATGAATAAACTGAATGTAAGCCAGAAGTTCTCTCTTGTGTAATTCATTTGGAATTAATAGAGTTAAATAAGGACTGAATAGAGCTTTTTAGTTTTCTTTTAAGGCAAGTGTTTTGGCAATTATTCAAGCAACTATAGATACGTGCTTGTGTACATCCAAGCACAGACTCACAATATTGCAACTTCCTCTCATAAAAAGTAATGTTTTTTAAAAACATCTGACAATAATGAGTATTAGCTATTCTTGGTGAATAAGAAGTAATCAGGTTCCCTTGATATATTAGATGCTTTTTCCGTACTGGTGATTTTTTAATACCAATTTTGTGCTTTGTATACAAACTGTCACGATAGCCCAATAGAGCATTCTAAAGGGTTTCTAAATAGGTTTCTTATTATAGTAAAATATAATTGTCTACTTGTTGAAATGCCTTAAATTTCATGGTTTCTTAATGTTAGTCTAATATGATGTATTTTCTTTATTTCTGTTTCCAGCCTAGTACAGGAATTTAATATTTTTTTAATTCCAAAATACTGTACAAAGACACAAAATGCTTTATAACTTACCGTGAATGTGCATCCACCCATATGCATGTAGGTGTATGATTTTTCGAAGGAGCTTCCACATTTGGTGCTTACAATGCTAAATGACGATATAACGTTTTCAAAATACAAGCCTAGCTTACAAACACAGTTTGGCAGTCACAGATGAAAAATATCAAGTCCTAAACTTTCAGGTCTTCATAAGCATTAGAGGACTAGGTTGGCACCAAAATATTTAGCTTTATCAATCCATCTGTGATGACAAGGAACACAGATGTAATTAAGCCAGAAAGAAGATAATAAGTGTTTTAGACACCTTCTTTCATATAAACCACAGGTTTTTTAACATTAAAATGTTAAAGTTGCAAAATCTATCTTTTGCAGTGGACTGCTATTCCTCCTGTTGCTTTTCTTCACTTGAAAACAGCCACTGAAAATAAAGCGCATTCAGTATAAATTGACTCAGATGAAGCAATTACATTAAAATGCTTAATTAAAATGTGATGTGATTTCTACAATATTTACCATACATCACTACTGTAAATTGTGTTTCAGTCTGTTAATGAAATACATGAGCCAACTCAAAGCAGATCCAGTCACTAGACAATGTGCTTCCCAGAAATACAGTAAAATACTTCTGTTTGTGTATTTTTTACTTCCCAAAATGCAAAGCACAGATGTATTTTGAGGTGTACATTAATAAACCATCCCATCAGACTAAAAAAATCTCCTATTATAAACTCTGGTTTAGAAACATATCTGTGATATAGACTAGTATAGTTAAAAAAAAACATTTTATTTCAACTAATTTCTGTCTAGATAAAAATAACATAACCTTAAGTTGACCATATTCTGTCCTTCATTCAGCATCCATTTCTTCAGTTGCCTGTATATTAACCAGTTGTTACTTTGTTGAAACACATGGGCAGCACGAATCATTTTCAATGGAGTCACGGTTCCAAGATGTTTTGACATGGAGGGTGGAAGCTTGATGCAGATTTACATTTGCTTGCACCCAAAAAAGGTTAAAATATTAAAGAAGGTAGAGTTTTCTCTCTCAAATGCTTCTTGTTTGCAAAAGGCCAAGATCACTATGGGAAAATAAAAAAATTATATTCCCCAGGGAAAATAGTAGCCATGGGAGTATAATGTTTTTAAAATGCCAATTAAAATTGCACAATTAGTAGTACTGAATTTTAAATGTTTTTTTCTTTACTCAAAAATTGATACACATTTGTCTCAAACTCAAAGCTATGGTCAACATCAGCTAGCACAGTGTAAGCACCCCAAAGAGTAAAACAGTTTTGCATTTCTCCTCCACTTCCATCCAGCAGTAGTTTTGAATCTGTTTTAATGCAAAGCCAACTGGCTCAAACTTATGCTCTCGAACTCTTGCTGCAACTGCAGCAAAGCCCCTTAACCTTCTGCTATCGCACCACACTGTCACCAACAAATCAGCTAGAGTGCTGTTGTTACCACCCTGAGATCTGCTCCTAATGACTGGTAAAACCATTCTCATGGCACAGAAGGCTCTTAAGGAACCAGAGAGAATGGGCCTTAATGATGTTAGTAACAACTCTAAAAGAAGACTTTAAATGCATCAGGGTTACTTCTAAAAATGTCTATCAATTAAGGTAATTAACACCTTACAAGCTGATAGTTTCAGTAATGTTGAGATCAATCTATTAGTGCCACTTCCAAGAAAAGCCATTTGTCTTCTATTAGCTATATTTAAATGATCCTTAATGTCTTTTTTACATAGATTTACTGAAACAAGTAATTTTAATCTTAAATGCTTGCCCATTTTGATATTACTTTTTCTGCTCAGAAAAAGTAAAAAATATTCTACATAAATTACAACTAATGGCTGCCTCCAAAGAACACCTTATTAAGGAGGTATCACTTGCCAAGTAATTTATGTTGACCTTGGACCATTATGTCAAGAAGTTGCGGTCATTCCCTGGCAAAATAGATTCATTATACGACATCAACTGACTTTTACGAATACTTGAATTTTGCCACATTAGATTGTTATCACAACATGATGGCTACTCTGCCAGTGACCATGTTAATATTCAATAAAACAATCTGTGTGCCTGAGGATCAAAAGCTGAGTTAAGTGTGCAAATAAATACTAAACAAACGTTTTGTATCAAACATTTATGCAAAGATAAATAATTGTTACACTGTAAAATTGTCAGTTCCATTTACAGTACATCAACTAGGTTACAATGCATGAGAGACTAAAGAAAACAAAGAGGGTTTGTTTAACTACAAACTGTCTTAAAACTGATATACATTGTAGATATTTCCCCATAAAAATCTCAAATGTTCTGTTCATTTCATTGCTTACCACTAGCTAACTTACATTTCCTAGCAAAATAAACACATACCCTTTATTTAGCATGGCATATTTTGTTACTGAATTAATAATCAAACATTATATAAAAATGATCTGAACATTTGCCTCAAGGGGGAGCTTACAGTTCATTCTTGTAGATCCTTTGCATTTTCAAGCCATTCCAAGCTCATTCTTCAAAGACATTATAATACAGCCTGACTGCAAAATGTTATTTTTGCTTTGTTCTCAGTCAGTAAATTGTTATACCTCCATGCTACTGTCCTTTCTAGGCGTCTTTGAAATCCATAGTGTGGACTGGTTTGGACTGGTTTTTGTTCTTCCTTTACTGAAAAATAAAAATATAAACTTTTTCAGTGCATGTGAGCCTTTGCAGGTTTGTGATCAGACCTGGTTATTTCATCCCCTATTTGAAGACCATTTTTATTGCTTTCATGACATAGGTTCCTGTCCAGGAAAGGGTCATGCCCATGCTGCACCAAGCTTAGCACTGCAGCAGTGGGTCGAGATGAGCAACTGTTACCGAAGCTACCAGACCACCCTCCTTAGCAGCACTCCTCCCAGGAACTGAACTGACTTGGCCCGTACTTGTTCATTTATTTATTTGTTCAGTTCACATTCAACCACACCTACTCGTACAGCGTGGTCTGTTCAGAGATGGGTGTGGACACCAGTTGACCACGGTGGTGGGAGGCTGGGCACTTCCTTTGTCTGGGGGGACATATGGGGAAGAGAAGCACACAGGCCCCCAAGCCCATGTCCAACATGCTCAGGGTGGAGACCACCCACCCCTGAGGGGGCTACCATAACCCTGCCCATGCGCATCCTGGAGCTGCAACCCCGTAACAACAGAACACTGTTAGGTGCCAGTGTACACCAGAAAGCCTCTTCCCTTCAGGGCTTGACCTAACATCTAATGAAGTAATGGTGCATGAATCAGTCCTAGCAATGAATGACTGGTAGAAAGCTTCCTTAGGCCTAGTTTTCATTCAAAACTGTCAATATTAGTTTTTGTGGGGTTTTTTTTTAACAAAAAAAAGATAAAACTGGTTTCAAAAGTACTTGCTCTGCAATGCTGCAAAAATATTCACTCTAATCTTTACAGAGAGCCCTGAGGTACCCTGTAAGTTGATGCCAGTCTTTCCACATAGCTAGCATCTCTGCTACGACAGCCACAACACACCATCTTCCCTCACTTAGATGGCAGATGACAGTGCACGGCAGTCTACTGAAAAGAAGAGGCACTTAATGAACCACTGCAGCTGCATTTCAATCAAAATGTTCAGCCTCTGGCCAGAATATTTCATATTGATTTTTTTTCCAGTTAAGTTAAAAAAAAAAAAAAGGAGGAAAAGCAGTCCCACAATTCTGTAAGTTGGAAACCTGGGAGTCAAGATCCTAACAGTCCTATACGTAGTTTTATTCCTTTCCTGGTGTGCAATTATAAGTGAGTATGGGTTGATTTAAAATGTACTTTGAGGAAGCTGGATGATACATTAGTTTTTAGTTCCTCCAGACTTAAAGCTAAAGTCCTACAAAGTAGTGCATTATGTACCTGAGCCCATTGGAGTAAGTGAAAAGACTCCCATTGGTTTCAGCGGACTTTAGATCAGGCCACAATGCTATAAACAAAGCAACTGCAAGGAATCAAGAACTCTAAGTGATTCTTCCTTTAACAACTGATTCACTACTTCCAGATGAATACTGGAAAATCAGGCATAGTTTGTAAATTAATGATGAAATGCTTTGAATGGGAAGTCCTTGCCACGAAGCAGGAACAATTTCTAAATACCTTGGATCAGAACTTTAGCTGTATAAAATGAGCTTATCTTCAGCGAACCTACGCTGATATTCAACAGCTATACATCTGGTTCAGGAAAGAGGTTTTAGTAAGTCAAGTAAGGAAGATGCACCAAATAGATTGAGCATATTGCTGTTTTGACCATCAAATGCAATCATAGAAACTGAGAAATATACCAGGTTGGAATTTAAACTTTCTGCAAGGCATTCAGATGATAATGGAGATGGGTCTTTGAAGCAGTTTCTCCTTGCTTCCCTGGAAAAAATGAAAGGGAGAGCATCTAAGCATGAATGAGCTGATCATTTCCCTGTAGCTAGTGGAAGATGTTTTGTTTCGCCTTATCGCTACCCTTTATGAGCCCAACGCCAGGCAAAATTAGTTCATGACCTTTCAAGCTAGGCATGTCCTGGTTGGCCATGGATTGTGGCTTTCAGAGGAAAGGTCACCATGCTGTGGAAGCCTAAAAAAGAATGAGAAGTCAGGTTCATTTGGAAAGTTGGGGATCCCTCCTTCCCCAGCAGGACTGAATCCCTTTCCTAAAGCTCAACAGTGTCCAGCTGATAAGGTCGGTGTTTGCCTCTTTTTTTTAATTTGCTTTTCGCCAAAGAACTGTGTATTTGTGATGAACCAAAATGATTCGCAAGGTAGGTCATATGTGGAAATATAACTGAAAACAGATGGGGAAACATTTTTAAAAAACAAAGTTCTGTTTCAACAGATAAAAAAGATAATACTTCATTTTTGGGGATACCAGAATATCCTCTTTTGACTTAAATGAATCATAAAGAAAATTTGTTGTATTTTCTTTAGTTAAAAGCTTGAATGCAACCCAAACTAAACATTCTGGGGGAAAAAAAAAAATCTGTTTTGATTCAAATTCATTTTCTCCCTGATTTTTGCATCATTTAATCTACCAAACTAATCAGCTGACAGAAAAAGCAGTCTTCCAAGGTGACTTTCCAATATGTGTATCATGCAACCTTTAAGTCTTGGAAGTTCAGATGAATTACTTCTGGATGAACTGCTATAGCATCACAGGCCTGATCAAAGCCCACTGAAGTCAACACTACTATTTCTATTGATTTCAGTGTGCCATGTTTTCCCAGGAGTATTTGAGCCCTGAACGTCCTCTGGGGAGAAAAAGAGCTGCCAGAACACGTACATCATACTTACCAAGAAAACCATGCCCACTGTAATAAAGGCTTCAGATTTAGATTACTTATATGAATGCTGCTGTAATACATACGATTCCCTTATTCTTTTGGTTTTAAGCTTCCAAGCTTCTAGAGGCTCAGTGCCCAGGTTTGGATACAACTTTTCACAAGCATGAATCTGCCTGCCATAAGACTTGTTGGAAAATGCACATTTTCCTTATAGGAAAGTGTGTAAATTTAGTTTATGATGCAGACCTCATAACAACTTTTCTTTATGATTACTTGTTTCAAACAGGCACATTATTAAGGAGTGCTGTGAACATCACCATACACTCATATATATATATAAGCAGACTTGACATTTAGAGTGTTTTCTCACTTGAAATAAGATATTTCATCTATCTGCAGAAAATGTTAAATAAAAACCACAAGGAAAAATTAAAGACTAAAAATAAAGAGGAATTTTTTTCTAATTTCCTAAAACAGTGATATCATATTCCTTACTAGTATTCCTGCTCTTCAAGAGGGATAACAGCTTGTGAATCTGTTTATTATTCTTGTTATTTTACCAAAATAGTTTTTATCCATAAAACATATTTCTGTTTAAAGTTTTCTGGATTACATAAACTTGAGAATGCCTTCTGAAAAAAACCTGCAGAGTGAAAAGTATCCTTGAAATTCTCAGAAAGACTAGTTCAGAAAAAAAAAATAGTAAGTTGTGCTATCTTGGTATATCATACTTTGGGAAAGGTAAGAAGTCCAAAAAATTTTAAAGCAAGAATCAAGACATATCCTGTTTCGTAGACTGAAATGTCTCCCATTTGCATAATAGTATGTCTGTTTGATACTACATCTATGTTCACATAGCTATTTACTTCATGCATCTTCTTTAGCAGATACATGATGTACAAAGCACTTGCACTGGCATGTGGCTCAAAACGTTTCTGCTTTTTGTCTTCAATTTGTGTGCTCCAGTGGCCCATCTCTTGCTTGTATGGTGTGTACACTGGCACACCATTAAACAGCTGCTGGCCCCTAGGTTTATCTTTGCACAAACTGCCCTTTCATTCAGAAAGTGGGGCGAGTTCGAGAATCAGTGAAGACCCTGCTATTGTCTCCTATAGCTCAGGTGCTGTATAGGTGGTAATCATGATGGAAGACGTGAAGCACTGACAGTAGCTCTGACTATCCAATGGTCAGCAATGACATCTTCGTCAGAAACAGGTGACGTCCTAACGGCAATATACTCTGAGAGACCTGGAAATATTTCAGCATGTTGTGGAAAAACCTGAAGGTGAATGTTCAGCTGCAACAGCTGTAAACTACTTGGATTTTAATAGATGAAAACATGCTTATTTGTATATTTGGAGACAGAGGTAAGCAGTCTTTCAGTATGAATAGCTTGTCAATGGAAATATGAATTCCGCATTATAAGACCATTATGGATTAGTATATTTTACCTTTTATGAAGCATCTGGAAACAGCAAGTCCCAAAAGCCACCAATATCAACAGCAGTAGTGGTATAGTGGGTATTACGACATAAATTAGATTTGGAATTATACCTACAACAAAAAAGTTCTCATTTAAGTCCCCTGTGTTGAAATACTCTTAATCATGTGAGTAAAAATCCAGAGAAATACATCAGAAATAGAGTAACTTACACAAAAGAATATTCACACATTTCTTCTTTAGGAAGAGCCCCAAAAAGGTATATCAAGAATAAAATAGTACTTCTCCAGTGATGTGCAAAATATATCTAAAGGACTTAAATTCCCATATTTTTTATATGGATCAACATAAGATTTCTAATTATGTAATTGAAAATTCAAATATTTTTAAAAAGAGTACATTTTACAGCCAATTATTTTTACAGTTCCTATAACCTGCCTAGTCAGTTGCCCTTCCATGCTGGATTCCCACCCGTGCAGGACCACAAGAGGAACAGACACCCTGCTCTTGTCTCCCCTTAAAAGACAGATGTACACTCTTCTTGACTAATCAGGAAAGAGCTAAAACTGCTCCTGTGCAGGTCCCTGGACAAGACGAGTAGGAAATGGCACAAGCTGGGACTCTGTTTTCTGCCTACAACAGAGGATGGGGTCTACAATTTCCAGAAGAGTCTGACTGTTTTTCAGTAACTATACATCCGTGTTTTATAACAGGATACATTTAACGTACAAATGTGGAGGTTTTCTTACCCATTGTCCTCTTTGAACATATTTTTGCTAGAAAGAATAAATTTGAATAGGTTGGGTTTATGAGTTTTAGATACGGAGTCTTTGCACGGTTTGCATAAACAGTATTAGCGATTTCAAAATACAGTTTGTCAGTACATCCATTCCTCTGGAGTTACAAACAACAGGAACATCAGTTAGGAAATGGGCTCAAATCCAGCTAACTAGGGTGGAAATTGAGCATCAGCTTTCCATAATCCCATGGTGTCATCCTGTAAAATCCTGAGTTGCTTCTTAGAGATGTTCAATTCCTTGAATTAAAGCCATGCTACATCTCTTCATGAATGTCAGGACTCTGTTCAGGACATAAATTGCAAAACGAAGTAGCTAGGGGCATCACAGCAAGTTCCTAGGTAGCTGGTATGCGTTTTCAAAATACCAAGTGCCATCTCTGCTAAAAATCTCAGCAAAGGACTTGGGGGAGGTAAGGCACAGTTCCTATTCTGCAGACTACTGAAAACTTCATGCCCTATCTGTTAGGAAAGATTCATTTGTGCCTTTTTGTGAGACCTAAGGATCAGATATAAAAGATAATATATGCACAATATGTTTTTACATGTGTTGAGGAAGAGGTGGGGAGATGGGGAGAGGCAAGGAACTGGTTACCACAGCCTAGGAGATGCTCCCCAGCTGGGTGAACACTGGTGAAATCCTGTGTCTTGGCAGAGACTTATCAGGGTCAGAGACAGCAGTGCAAGGACTGCTTAACTGTAGATTTGGATCAAAGTTTGGGGAGACACGGAAACAATCTGTTTCCACAGTTACAAATAGGACTGACACAACTCTTGAAACGTTATACAAAAGTACATGTTTTCAGGGCACTTCCTGGGGAAATAGACTGCTTCCTCCCACTGACAAAAATAGAAATTGTCAAAGATTAAATTAACTGAGTCCACTGTTAATATTTTTACCAGAACACTACATTTATATGAACACGTTACCTGTTTCAGTAGCAATAACATGATACTGATCTTCCGGTTTGCTCGTGTCATAAGGATTTCCCGCTGGCACTGTTGGAAAAATATCTGAAAAGGATATCAGGGATTTTAGGAAAATAATGAGTAAAAAATATGTTGTTATGATGTTAATAAAATTATAGTAATTAAATCTTAATTTATATTGGAAAAATTAACATTTTCAGGATAGATTAAACTGCTGGATAAAAACACGTAAAGAGTATTTTATTGCAAAATTGGGATTTGCATCTGGAACAAGAATTATGAGCAGTGTTATTCTGAACAATAGCCATATATTTGTAGCTATTGCTCTCTAAAGAATTCATTTTTCCTATGTTCCAGTTCTAAACTATGCCTGTTAAGCTTGAGTAATTTTTGAGGTCCTTGTAAGCTATCCTTATAATTATGCATTTACCATTGCAACTCAATTTAATGTTTCAAAATTTCTTACCGTAATCTGGCTCCGCTCTGTCTCCTAATTCTTTTTCTAAGACATTATCTGTTAAATCAATATTTGAAATCGATTGTTGAAGAATGAAAAATGTGTGTAATAAAACAGATGTTTTCATTATTTTGCATGCAGTATCACTGAAACAGATAAATTCTCAAAATTGTTTAATTCTTCAGCATTTAATCTTCTTATCAAAGACTATTTGTAAACTAGTGTCAAATAATTTCTAGTTCATACTTTTTTGCTCCTTAAAAAAGGGCTATGGTTTATCCTAGTTCAAATTCTCAGTGGCCTCTGCTAGGATACTGGCTCCATTACCGAATCCCTTAATTTCTTGTGCTGAATAAAACTCCTAACATATTCAAAGGTTCATTGGTGCAGATGATCCTCAAACAATACAAGTGTCCTGTCCTGATAAACACAAAATGCTGGGAGAAATCAAAACAGCAATAAAGTCTACTAGAACAAAGACAATTATTTCATCTACTCTGGTAGACACTGGATAAACATTTGGCCATATATAAAGAAAGATATCAAAAATACCACAAAGAACTGAGTTGCTGGCTCTAGACAGCAGAAGAGGAGATGAGTTTTTAATTTGATTGCATAATCAAACCTACAGGAGCTGGACAGGAACTAAATGTGGTTGCAATTACCAATGTCTAATTAAGTTTAAGATCACTGAATGATCAATATGATCTAAAGACAGACAGAACATTGCAACAGTAAATGCTGTCAAGGGAGGTACTATAAAAAGGGCTTAGAAAAATGAAATGTAGCTGCTGCTTAAGCAAGAGCACTGCCCTAAACTTGCCACTGATACAATTAGATGCAACTTCAGCATGGTCACCTGAAACCTCTGTATTTTGGACTATGACTGGTATCATACACCATATACTCAAAAAAGACAGGAAAGTTGTGAAAAACAAGATACTCGGCAAAATTAAATTCAATGTGCATGTGGCACTTTAATATTCCTGGCAAAATGGATGTATTTTGTATTGCAAATGGCTTTTGTTGAAGCTATTACAGTGATTTGCAGGGAAAATAAAGGTCATTTGAAAGTCTCATTAGGTTTTAGATAGCAAATGTAATTTTCTGACAAACACTGTGGTACTTTCTTCAGGCAGTGAAAGAAATGTCATTTATATACATTTATGCATCTACTCCTCTTCTGCATGCAATAGAAAAATACATTTCTGAAGAATTGTCTGTTTTGCTAAAGAGCACAATTCCAACAGCTTGAAAAATAAATAGCTACTATTCTGTAGTACTGTATTTAGCTGCATAACAATGTCAGTCCTAATAATAATCCACCTATATATTGTTTGCCTTATTATATGCCTCCTTATGCACTGGTAATCCATTCCTACATAGTGAAAGAAATATAAATTCATTTTCATTGTTATTGTTATCACTTTGTTTTCTGCTGGTCCAAAATATCTGGCATTTTTTCAGATGGTGAAAGCAACAGGAAAAAAATATGTATTTATCACATCTCTGGCAACTAGTTCACTATTACAGAATAATAATAAAAAACACTTTGTTTTTAATAGTATGAAATATACTTAAAACTGAGCCCTTTTAATCAAACCTGCATTTTCTGAAATAAAATTGTCATTTTAACAAGTTAAAACATTTTTATTGCGGTATTTTACTTCAAAATAATTGTGATCAGTTATAAAAGTGATAAAATTGTACGCCACAGTTCCTTGAACCGCCTGCACGACCAAGATGATAACTGATCACCATAAATAGTTCCTAATAATTTTAGCAGCAGGAACAGATTTGAGGGGTGAGAGTAAAATGTGCAAGTATATCAAACCTTCCAAGTATTTAATATTTGCTTGCAATATTAATTGCCATTAATATCCCCATTAAGAAATTAAACAAAGAGAAAGCTATCTACCCACCAAAACCAGGAGGAAGAAAATCGCCTGGATCTCTACAGAGAGTGTGATTACTGCTAGATCATGAGCATAGAGAAGGCAGGTAGGAAACCGCAGAATTAGGTAGGTCAAATAGCTCCTCAAATAGAGTAGGATTTCATATGCATTCTGACTTTCAGCTTACTTTTTGAAAAGCAAACACCATAAATGATTTGAAAATATTTTCACAATCCTGCTGAGAAACATGTTTTTATTTACTGTAAGTACCACCAAAAGCAGAATCTGTTACAGGCTCAACCTGAAAGTTTACTTTTCACGTCCCTTTTCTGTTTGCACACAGTTCTAGTTTATAGCTCATGTTTCCTCTACTGACATACACAGAACCTATGTCATGTCTGGAAGCACAGCCAAATTGCTCAAGAGCTGGCTTTTTCTGTCACCATCTGAACTGGTGTGCATCTGCTTTTCATATCTGTAAGTCTACGTGCATGAATGCAGAGTTTTCTTCTTGCTGGTCTGGATTACATTCTTTGAGCAAAAACTTTTTGAAACAGTCATCACACCTAAGTTGGTATAAAAAGGCAGAGAGGTCTGCAACTAAAAGGACAGTGTAATTTTTTTTTACAGTAGGACCAAGAGATGTCTTGGTCATCCTACTTGATAGCGAGCAAGGTAAGTAGAAAATGACCACTTGAAACACTTTGTGAAGAATAAAATAACTAGTGAATGAGTTAAAATAAACCTGCATGATAGTGCAGCTAACCTTGAAAACGTTCTTACTGGCAACAGATAGGTTTATTTAAATTATTACTAGATTTGATATGTTACATCCTCTGTTAATGACAGCTCAGGCACTGACACACCAAAGGAATCAGTACCACAGGCCACAAGACATTTGCAGATTCCTTTAGAAAAATGGTTGCCTCTTGTTTTGTAAGGAAATGTCCCACATGTGAAATATAACTTCAGTTTCACCCACCTGGGCCATACTTGCAGATAAAGTTGTGCTTCATGTTGCATCTATCATCATTCCATTGATAAAGGTATGGCCCTCCCAGACCAGGGTTTGCAGTTGGTTGATGATACATCACAACACAGGCTTCACTTCCACAGGAAGGCTCATCTGTATACCAATTTCTAGTGGTACAATAAAGACACACTTTCAGATGATGAAGGCAAGGTTCATCAGCATGCCAAGGAAAGGAGAATGAAAACGCGTCAAACCCAATGGCCCCATCCTCTTCAGAGATATGTTGCATTTCCCACAACTCCTCTGCGAAAGGAGTTTAGGCCTAGGATCCATACCTCTGGATCTTAAAAAAAAAAAATTCTAGCAAGTTGAAGCATCTTTGCAGAAATAACACCCTACCACCCTGCTACACGTTTTCCCTTCTATCTGATTCTTACCTGTCCCTTTGCCCTGAGCCCTGTGAGCTGCTGCTCCTGTAGTCTTTGGCTTAATCAGGAAATTAAAGGCTCTTAAAAAGACATGGTAGAGGCAGAACAACCTACGCTAAATAACATGCATTAATTTACTTCGTGGCTGGCTCATTGATTTAAGGCGGCCAGAGTCTTGCAGAGCTTGTCAGCCTGTTTTCAAACCTCCAAGCACCATTACAGAGGCAAACTCGTGAAACAGGAGCAAAGAAAATTGCAGGCTGAAGCCACAGTATGCCATACTTCTGCAGCTTAAAATTCAAACCCCTGGTTGCCAGTTCCTCTTTATCTATAGAAGTTAAGGAGGGATGCTACTAGCTTCATGGGGCAGCAAGCCTTCAAGCTTCTTTCTAGAAGACCTGACTTGCTGGGCATTTCACTCTCCGTTTCTTTCCATGACACCTTCTCAATAAGCAGTTTTACAGACTGTCCATGTCCAACCCATGTCCAGGGCTAAACTATAGCTGTTGCTCGATCACTCGATGACCCTTCCTCAGCAGAGGAGGGGGAATCAAGAAAAGGAGAGGAGACCCATGGGTTGAAATGAAAATAGATTCAATGAAACAACAAAATACTATTAATACTAATGCCAACACAAAGCATACAAAACTATACTCAGCCCAGGGAGCATAAAGCAGTCACAATAAATGGGAAAGCAATTGTCGGGAGCAGAATGGTAAGTACGCCCCTCCAGGAATGGGGAGAAGCAAAAGGAAGAGGGGGACAAGCCCCCGTCCTCACCGAGCATCCCCCTTTACAGTGAGCATGGTGTTTATGGTATGGGATACGCATGTGCGCCAGCTTGGGTCAGTTGCCCTGGCTTTTGCCCCTCCCAGCTTAAGCTCCTGGCTGACTCGAAACTGCTAATGGACTGCATGCCATGGCCAGACTATGATTGTAGTCCAGCAAATCCAGGACGCAGACTTACCTGAATGGTGAAATACTTCCATCAGCCCATTGGTAGAGGTCAGGGCAAGCACTTGAGGTGGCTAGTCCATCGCCACTTCTCCACAACCCAATCCAGAAATCACCATCAGAAATCCCAGAGCCTGATTTAGTGAGGTTTTGCAACATGTTTTCTATTAGCTGCTGCTCAGCTTCACTTTCCAAGCTCAGTAACGCCCCACCATCAATTTCACAAGCTTGGCGGGCCTCCTGAAAGCCCACACGTCTAGACAAGTCCTGGAAATAAGCTAACTTGTAACAAGAACGCTTGAAGTTGCCATAGCATACCTTCTGACCTGAAAAATATAAATATAAAAGCATTTAGCATATAGTAACAAATAACACAACTAAAAAAAATACATATATAATACAGCACAGCATGCATACAGTGATGGAGAAGGACAGGTTTTTTATTGTGCCCCAGTCTAAAAGGACTCAAGGTGATTCACTGACACTGCTGAAGACCTTAACTTTAGTTTAAATTGAAAATATCATACAGTTCATGGGAATCTCTGGCTTTCTTCCCAAGGTCTGTGAAACTCACCAAGACACAGAAGACTCCCACTAACTTAAGAAAAACATTCTCTACTTTAATGACAGTACCATCAGGGCACTCTGTTAAAGCCAGGATCTGTTTGGAGAGTATTTTCCTAACTACTTCATAGTAACAGGCCAGCTCCATTTTTACTTTGTAATCAAAGCTATTTGATGAGAAAAAAAATATTTAAAGTTCTCAATTTTAGTGGCAACAAGTAACTAGCAGTTTCTTGATTCTGTTCTCTAATCTTGAGTCCTATCAACAAGGACTTCATAGATGCTCTTTGCTATAATATATCTAAGTGCAACCCATAAAGGTGTATGGAAGGGAAGTGTTTGCCCCTTTAAGGGTAAGTGGTCAGTGACTTTTTCAGTGCAAAAAGGAATAATAACTAGAAAAGGAAGAAAATATACAGACACAAACCTGACAGGAGAACATAATGGAGAAAAACCAGATAAAAACCCCTCACCAGACACACTAATTGGTGGGCAATCAAGAAACTGCAAGCAAATAGTATTTTGCAACTTAATAAGGATGTTGGGGGGGTAATGCTGGGACTATGCAATCTGATGAGGAACCATGCAGGGTGAGGGAATGGGGAGGAACAAAGAAGGAATAGACAGAAAGAGGTATAAAAGGGGCCAATTGCATGTAAAATGGGTGTGTGTGTGTGTGTCTGTGTCCACATGTGTGCCTTCCACAGTTACCATCTACCTCTGCCAGCTCACAAGGCAGAGGGGACTTGGCGGTCTATGATGTGCATCCTGCACATGGGTCCTGTTAAAGACAGTGTCTTGTCTGTGGCAGTTTGTGTGATGATCATGTCAGTGTCCTGTCTGTGTGGCACTGGGATACCCACTCAGCTCTGCTACTGGTTGAACCAGCAAACGGTAAAGCATCAGCCACATCCCTCAACTCAGAGGTACTGGGGTGGGCATGGGTGGCCAGGCAGGAGGGAGTGCTGGGACTGGAGGTGCTGGAAGAGGCAGCCACATTCTTAACATCCCTTGACACAGCCAACAGAAACTCCGGATACTAGCAGGTATCACAATACTATCCGGGTACTGTAATGAAGCTCTATGATACTTTCACAGAGAGCACTAGACCTACTGCATTCACATCGGGTTTTGCTTACCCTTCAGAGTAATGTCTGTGAAAGAATCAAAAGCCAAATAAAGGAATAATGTTTACTCCTTCCAGTTCTTTGGCTGAGAAATACTCATGGCTTTTTCCTTAGAAGGAAACATAATTATCATAATCTTCAACTAGTGAGATTCTCTAGAGTTTATTCAACATATACAAGATGTGGAATGAACCAACTTCACTTATCAGCCGCAACTGAACTCCAGTATGTTTATTTAGAAACAGGAGAAGGGTTCTAAATAATAAGGAAATAACCATCTCTTTAAAAATTGAGCTTTCTCAGTACGGAACTATATCATTAGAGAAGAAAAGTAGAAGTGTTCATTTTTCTAAGTAAGAAATAATTACTGGAGGATACCAAAGCAATAAGAAACAGCAAGCATTAACTGGATTGTAACTAGAAATCAACAAATTCTATCATTTTTTTGGAAAATTTAGCAAGGACAGTATTTTATTGTACCATGTCATTCTTTTGCACTTGAATCTTGCATTTACTCCCACTCTTATGCGAACCCAGATACACAACCCTTTGGCTTTACCTTTGAACAGGATTTACCTGGTTTTAGCCGCCCCCCCACCCCCCCGCCCAAAAAAAGTCATTTGTCACTGGGAAACAGGAACATCATCCTATAACTTAATACGTACTTAAGCTTTTTAAGACAGCATTTTTCTATACACAAAGAATAAGCATAGAAGTGAACAAAAAAGCCTAAAAGATACAATAAAGATAATGTCTCTTGCTTTAGCGTTGCTTCATGATGAATAGCAAACTTCCTATAGCAGACTGCATACAGCATAAGAGCTGACTGAAGACTTCTCTGTATCAGCCACAGAGCTTTGTAGCGAATAAACAGATTGTATCAAAGCTGTATGAATATAGGAATGTAAAACCCAGGATCATCTCATGACTTAGTTAAATCTTTAATTTTCTCTTATTTTGGGGATCTTTTTTATTGTGGAAAGCTATATTACAGGGGCAGTAGGGACAAACTATGTTTGGATTTCTAGCATTTCCTATGACGCTCGTAATCCTTCTGAAAAAAAATCTCTGAAACCTTTTCTTTACCATACTCTATTAAAGTTCAGCTGGGAGAAGGACTGTCAGTAAAAGAAGTGTCTTTGCAGTCTCATTCTTACTTATGCTTTGGAAGGCAGACTTCTGAAAAGTCACTCATTTATCAGTAGTTAATCTGCTAAAATAACACAGGAACAATAGTAACCTAATGTAAGGACAAGCTTGCGCCACAGATATCCATGGAAAAAGGCAGTCTTTGAGATCAGGAAGAGAGCACCCATTTGGACTTTTTCTGATAACGTCCTGACAATGCTGTGTATGTCTCAATTCCTTTCCTGCCATTTCCCTTTATTCATATAGGTTAAGAGCCTGGCTATCAAAGAATGTAATAAGAGCCATAGTCATAGCTGGGCAGTGGTGATCAAGAAATAAGAGGTAGACCCTTTGATAGAGAATCACGTAAAATAATGAGTTTCTTCATCAGATTTCTTTGAACAAAAAGAAAAAATACCCCTATTATCAAAGCAACAAAGTGATAACTCTAAATGCTCAAAAGTGGAAAGTGCAAGAATGAGAGCTGCATGTGAAACCACAGCTCATTCCCTTAATCTATAATGCTACAGTTCAAATTTTGTTAACATGACCATCACCTTTTTATTTTCTCCAGGAGAATGATAGGTGCTTGTGATGCACAACAGCAGCAGACCTGCTCAATAGGTGCCACTGCAGTCCCTAACACACCCCCAGTAACAGCTTGCCACTGTTGTTGCACTTGGAGCAGGAAGTGCTCTCGGAGCTATCCAAAATACAGATGTGAAAGCCTTCACCTAAGGGTTTATCTGAAAGCGTTAGTGAGTTAGTATCTTGAAACTTTGTGTGAAGAATTGTCTTTTTGCCCCTCTTAAACTGATCTGAATAATTTCAGAGGATACCATTGTTATTGTGGATGTTCGTGCTGGGTTAAATAACTTTAAAATCAAGTATTATAAAATGAAATAATTGAACAAGTGTATATTTGCATACAATCCAAGTCCAAAACTACCTTCCTTTCATTTCTTGTTCTCTACACCTGTCGCAAAAGAAATAATTGCCTTCTTACAGGCTCATCATTTGTGCAAGAATATATCTCTAGAAAACAACTAAGAAACTAAGAAAAATTTGGCATTAAGACCCATCCAGTGTGACTGAAGTACGTGACGCAGGGTAGTAAACTTTCTGGAAGAAGCTGTGATTTATTTTTTATTATTATTATTCTAGTTAATTTAGCCCCCGTGCTTAGGCAATGACCTGCTCTGAATCTTTCATTTCTTCTTTTGAAAGGGACTTTTATCTGCTATAGCAGAGCTTGTTCAATGTGTTAATGGAAATCTGCAGTTGTGCCTTAATAGCTGGCAAATCAGTTGACATTTTAGTGCTTTTCCTGGAACACGCTGAGATGTCAAGTTTGAGCTTCATTTTTTACAGCTTTCTCTCACTACTAATTTCTGAACTACAAAGCAGAAATAATTTATCAGTGAAAAATGACAGAATGGACCACATTGCATAGCAGACAAGATAAGTATAGAAACATTAACTATGGGTCATTTTACCTTCTTCTAACATCTTTGCAGCAGACAAGACTCCACTGTTAATTCTAAAGCAACATTTGCTATTTCAGCTGTATAAATGTAATTCCAATTTTTCTGTCATGACTAACTAGAAACTAGATTTGTAAGCAAATCTATTGGAATGAATCAGGCTAAGATAACATGCAATGTGGATAAGTAAAGGCAAGTTAGGCCTTTACAACCTCCCCACAATATCTGCCCTGTGCTGCTTGAGAGATGAAAGAAAACATGAAGGAAAGCATTGTTTTCATCACAGAAAGGGTATCCAGAAAGTAAAAAAAAAAAAAATAGAAGTTTGTTACTGTATTTAGTCCTCTCTTCAGGATGAGACCAAAGATCCAACTACTAGTTTAATAAGATCTACGAACTCATTCTTACTATTTTCCCTTACAAATGCTCAGACAAGTTAAGGTTTCAACCAAACCTATAATTGACTATCTTAATATGTGAAAGTGGAGTGTTTATATCATTCTGTTCATGGAGTGTATCAGTTTATTAATCCTTGACTGACCTTCCTTCACCCAAGCAGAACAACTCAGACCCCAGTCAGAAGCAGGCACAGAAATAAGCAAAACATGCACTGGTGTCATGGATTTAGGGAGGGCTGGCCACTAGATGAATGACAGATGCTCTCTAACTCCTCTCCTTTTCCAAAAGGGAAGAGAAATGGAATAATGGAGAGAGACTTACGGACTTGGAAAGAAAACTAACACTGCTTTAATGAAAATAAAAGCAATAAAATTAAATACATACAAAACCAATACTGAACCCAGCCCCTCTGACAGCAATCACATCACCATCACCACTGATGCTATGGGCAGGCACTGGGGAAGGCCCAGACTGGACTCAGCAGCAGGTGGGAACTGGATTCAGGAGCTGGATTTTGGAACTGGATTCAAGAATGCACAGGTTGGGGTTGAAGCCAGAACAGATAGATTCCTCCTCACACCACTGAAGGAGAGGGCAAGAGAGACTGGCCTTCTTGACCCCTGAGCTTTATACTGCATATGACATCTATGGGATGAAGTACCTTGTTGGTCAGTTCAGGGTCACCTGTCCATCTGCTCTTCCCCATGGGTGCAGCCTCTCGCTTACTGCCCCCCCCCCACTGTGGCACACAGGATTTAGCAGTGACTTTAGTCTTTACATGAGCAAGCATGAGCAAGATCCTTTCTGCACCCCAGTCCCTGGTAGTCACTGTAAACATCAAACACCCTAGAAGCAGACACTGTCTGCACAAATCTGCCGTTAACTCCAGAAAGTGCCGCCACTTAGCAGAGACTGAGCTGAAAAATAAAGTATCTGAGGAGAATGAGTTCTGTTCTAACTCAAACGAGGACAACAGGGCTTGGTATCATGAACCTTACCTTTTTATCAACAACTGCTTTCTAGTCTGTTGAGGGAAGAGTGCTCTGTTGAAGCAACAACTAACTGACAAAGACTGTTCTTTTTTTCCCCAGTTACAAAATTGGGAAGATTATTTTTCTTAATGGAAATGTCTCCAGGTTTGCACTTTCTAACCCTCCTGTGTACACCAGCCATATAACATAGCTCTGGTCCTGCTCCTTCAGCCTTTGCAGCTCTAGCTGCCTGCTGCAGAGAACCTGAACAAGGAGCAATTCCATTGCGGTCACTGTCTCCCGATTCCATTAGCTAAAGAATGCAAGTGTATAGCACTTGATCTAAGAAGCTCTAGCTACCATTTCCATCCATATGGATCGGTTTTCATCCTTGAGTGTTACACAATAGCTCCATGGTAGAATGTTTTGATATAAACAGTGAAAGGTAGACTTTAGTTGAAATATTTGATACTTTAATCTGCAGTTAAAACATTTCTGCAGATAATTCTGCAGGAAAGAAAACCTTCAAGAAAAGGTGAAACAAGCAAATTGTCAGATGGTATCTCAATTACCTCTCCATTATGCTTTAACAATGATGCTTCACTACACAGAAATAATAGATTCTTTAGGTCTGTCATGACAGAATTTATAGCAAAATGTCATTTAGAATCAAAAATACTGATAAAACACCCAGCTCAAAGACTCATCTCCCTAAGAGCATCAGGCTCAGTCCTAACTATGTCCCCACGGGCCACGAAGGGCAAAAGGTTATCTTGAGTAACACAAATGACTGAGCTGGAAGTTTTGAAGATGTTAGGTAGAAGATAATCTTCCTGCTGGTAAATCCTATCCTTCTTCCTCTTGAATCTTAGAAATTAACCTACAGTCCAGGGCCCACTAGTGTTAGCATCCACCTAGATTAGCAGGGAACAGCAGCTGCACATGTATAGCATATGTGAGGAGGGAACAAAGGAACACACAAAGCCTGCTGGAGAAAAGTCCATTATGTTTTCATGCTGTGACTTTTTTCTTCACAAGATAATGGATTCTGCAGAAAACACAGAGGAGCATCAGTTACAAAGGAGTATTAAACACTAACCAGAGTCCCAAAGGTTGGCATGGTGCTGAGGGAGGCCTCTGAAAACAAACAAAATGAAGGCACAAGGACTTAAGTGAAAGTGATCATAAACTAAGTGCAAGACAGAAATCCATGTAACTTAACCAAAATATTACACTTGTTAGACAATATTTCTCTGCTTTTGTTATGAAGGCTAGTCTTGGTTTCAAGCTTGTGTGAGCATGCTGACCTCAGGGGCTGTGTAACCAGCATGCAAGACACTGGGGACACTTTATTTTCACTTGTCCCCATGTCACATGGAACTCCATGCCATGACCCAGTAATGTGGCTAGTAAGAGGCTAAGAGGTATTAAATTTTCCTAATCACATTTTGACTCAAAGCTGATGCATCTTGTCAATTGACCTTTGTATCATCCTGTCATATTTCGATTGGGTTCAGCTGCTGGTCATGTTTTGATATATTATGTTACTGCTGTTGATGTTTTACTGCATCATATTTGTGTCCATCTCAAAATTTAATCAGTTTTTTTGATGATTCATATTACTTTTAAAAAATACTACTGTGGTAAGAATTCATAATTACATTCTGACATTTACAATAAAAGCAAATTGCCATCTTCCAAAGTTTGTAATACTGAAGACACATCATTCTCTAGTTGAACCAGTATTCAAATCACAGATGTTGCTCAGCTCACACTCTTGAGGAGCTTAAGTAATTGTGTGCTCACAAATTTGCCATTCAAATACAAAGTGGTATACAGATAATATGCCAGCCTGCATCTGTATTATCTTCATAGCTAACTTTCCACACCTTAATAGCTACTTTTTCCTCCAACCTTCCTAGTAACCAAGTCTACAGAAAGGAGACATTCATTATAGATTTATACTTTTTCTGAGTTAGGAGTTATGCCCAATTGTCAAACTACAGTTTCTCTAGAGTGATTTTTCTTCTGTGAAAAAAACTTTCAAAGGTTGCTAACTGGTGGGGAACAGTCTGTTCACCCAAGTAACAAGCGGGAAGACAAGAGCACATAGCCTCAAGTTGCACCAGGGGAGGTTTAGGATGGATATTAGGAAAAAATTCTTTACAGAAAGCAGTTTTAAAGCATTGCAACAGGATGTGGTGGAGTCACTGTCCCTGAAGGTATTTAAAGGATCTGTAGATGTGGTGCTGAGGGACATGGTTCAGGGAACCTAGCAATGCTGGGTTAATGATTGGATTTGATGATCTTAAAGGTCTCTTCCAGCCAAAACGATTCTGTGAACTGAGGGCCACATTTGCCTGTTAAGTAGCTGTACTTCAGTTAAGTAAGCGTCCAGGATGACAGTTTGTATACACCATATACTGGTCATTGGCATGTCAACAATGTCTAAGGTGGCTTAATAGAGGCTGGCCTCAACCTCTCTTAAAACTGCTCTGTTAGCCAGATTTCTTATAGTACTTGTCATAATGGAATTCCGTTTTTGCTAAATTTCAGCATTAGCATGTAAAAATGACAGTTTTACAGATGGCACACATAAAATTGTAGGCAAAAGGTAAATTCTTTCTATTCTCTCTCAACCACAGGCCAGGCAATCTCTCTTTGGCCATTAACTGTCTCATATCTTGTGAATTAGCAAAGATGACAGAGCTTCTCAAACACCAGCCAAACAGCCATCTCTAGGATTAATGCAACTCTTGCAGAGAGAGAGAAGATAGCGGATGATGGAAGTAAAAAGACAGTACTGTACTATACCATTCATATAGAGATATAGTACAACTATGCAGAATATGAAGATACACAAGAAGCATTTGTACCACTCCAGTCTGTCTTACTTTCTCTTTTGCCATTGGAAGTGATTTGCAGTTCATTTATTGCTGAAATTGAGTTTTCACCTGTATGTCAGTGTTTACTACTCATGGTATTGTGTTTCCAAGCACTTCTGTGGAAAAGGAGTTGACTTGGTTATTTATGAATAACAACTGTTCTCCACAGACTCATAATACATACATTTTTACAAAACTGAGCAATCAGAAAGGAGACAGTCTGTTTGTAAAGGCACATTGGGCAATGCCAATTTTAATATGAAAGACTATTATCACTAACACCTGGATTTTGCCATCTGGCTGAATACAAATGCAATTAAAATGAAATCTGATAGCCTCCCTGCATACTGCAGCAAGACAGCTGGTTAGAAAAATACACACATGAACACTGGTGACAAGTATTGATCTAAAGAGATTTTTTTTATTGGGGGGGTAGTTGTTAAAGGTCTCTATTTTCCCACTGCTCAAGGTCTTGGGAAGATACAAGCAAGGATCTATGTTTTGCAGGACAAGGAATAAGTTCTTCATAGTGTTGAATAAAGCACAGGGAGGATTTGTCTTCCCCAGAGCAGACTACAAGTTTGTCTGGATTTTCAGAATCAGGGATGTGATTCTTCAGACACAGGCTTGTTCTTGATATACTGGGAACTGGAATACAGATCCACATGGAAGGCTGCCCTCTTCACCAAGCAGCGATAGGCTTATTCACTCATTTTACAAATAAGACACACAGACACTTATTTCTTACAGTTAGCTTCTCAGCCCTGGCTCATAGGGCAGGGATCTCAGGCCACTGATAACAGAGCTGTAAAGAAGTAGCTTAGTGTCTAAATCTCATTAGAAGCTAATCAACACTTCATCATCCGTAATTATCCTTGCAGGAAAACATACGATTACAATTATGTAAATCAATAGAGTGAGCATCTTCAACTGGAAAATAAATATCCCTTTTTATAAAACAGTTTTAGCCACTGATTCAAGTGATATGTCAGTGTCAAAAAAATCTATAAAGTATTTCCCAAGCACTTCTTCACACACACACCCCACCCCCCAACAAATCTTTAAAGCACTGTCAGCTTTCCTTTCTTTTAAGTGAAACATACCTACTTTCCTACTTTTTGGCAACAGCTCTGTTTCCGATATCTAGCACATCATAAATTTAAAGCCCAAGATCCATTTAGCATTTCCTGTAATAACTGTTTTCCTCTCTTTTGATCATGTGAACTCCATGGATATGTACCACAGGGCTGATCATGGCAGACAGACTCGTGCTTCTCTAAGGGGCCAATGCACAACTGCACTGTCCTAGGGGTTCATGCAAAGTGCCAGAGTTGCTACAACAACCCCATAAAAATTGCAAGGTGCCTTGCCTCTTCCCGTGCTACGAGTAACTGAGATTGGTGTCAGATCTGTATTGCCCCCCTCTGTCTTTGAGAGGTCTAGCAACATTGTCATTGTGAGCAATGCAGATTCCTTGGCATCACCAAGCATAGTGAGGATAGTGAGCTTAGAAACTTAGCACTGGCATCTGCAGAGACAGGCTTGCATATCAACGTGGTACAATCTGCATCTTCAACTGGCAATAAAAAAGTCACCATGAGCACAGGACATGGAATATAAACCTTTTCTTTTGCAATATATAATTAGGTCCTCAGTTTCTCTAATAACAACTCATATTTGCTAAAAATAAATACTACCCAAACTGTAACATTCTTCATGGGTATAAATAACCCTATTCAATTCCACAGAGACAAGCAGGCAGGGCAGAGATAACACCCAAACGTCAATGAAATGTATTTGAGCCCATTCAAAATACAGGGAAATACAATGTGTTAGAAAGATCTTCACATCTACAGCTCTGCTCCAGGATGAGGGTTACTTACCCAAAACGTAAAAAACCCCACTTACTGCTGAAGCTGTTAGCAATGGTTTTGCTTGATTGTTTTAATTTTCCTGAAAAGTCTTATAAACACACTAACATAATAAATTTGTATATATCACAGCCTAAAGACACACCATAAGTGTTCCATCATTTCAGCTGCTTAATAAAAAAAGGCTTAAATATTGACACAAACACTGACAGGACCAACAAATAAAGCCCCCTCATCAATAGTTTTCTGTGAAGCTGTGAAGACCAGAACAGATTTCCCAGATACTTTTAAGACAGACATAATATAGCAGCTAGTAAGTTGTCAGCATGTTGTGGAATAGACTTGAGAAAAAAAGCTGTAGAGTCTGAATGGCTTAACTATAATGTGTGCCAGCCTAGAGGGGCAGGGAATACTCTCATTCTCCTATCCCAAACCAGCAGGCATTTTCACACATATCTAATTTTATATACATCAGTACATTCCCTCAACAGGATTTCTTACAGGCAAAAATTTAAGCACTTATGAGAGTTTCTGCTGATTGCTCATTTCTTATTTTGTCTCTAGAAGGAAACAGTTCATAAATCTTTAATCATTAAAATATATTCTTCAACAATCATTATCCAGAGCAAGCATGATCTGTTCTGCTATTTTTTCAGTGAAATTTGAATACCTTTTTCCAAGTAAGTGTATTTTCATGGATTTGTTACCAAGATCCTGGATTTGTCACAGACATAAGTAAAATATTTACATATAGATGTGAAATCATACTAATTTCCTTGTTTATGGACTTAGTTTCCTAAGGGGAACACCCTGTATGCATGTGCAATAATGTGCCCATCTTTTTGTGTTAAAAAGAGGAAGCACCAGGAAAGTCCTTGCTCATCCAACTTCTACTAAAAAAGTTTGAAAAGACAGTCCACATGGGATCTTAGAATTGGTGACAGTTCACTTAAGGCAAAAACAGAAAGGATGTTTGAGGTGAGGATAAATAAATCAGGATATTTTTCTCTTAGGGTAAATTATCCTTTACAATAAAGTCAAATGGAGGTAAAGCATTATTGGTTAACTTGCATCACATGCATACAAACCTGTATGGAAAGACACTGTTGAGATAGAGTGGATTCACCTCACCACACTTTAGTTATTCACAATGTACCCGTCTTATATCTGAGCTGGCTCACCAACCTCACTGTGTAGCCAACTGAAAGAAACAAGACATTTTTAGACCCTATCTGCAGTATTTAAGACGTATATAAAAATAAAATTAATCCCACTCTAAAAATATTGGTGTTTTTTTCTTCACTGCTTATAAAGTGAACCTATAGAGTGATTAGTTGCATACTGCAGCTACATTTAGGTTTAGTTAGAGCCATGCCAACTGTTAAGTTAGGACTCAGTATTTCTTAAAATTGCTTGGAACTGAAGGTCCTACTGCCTGTCAGTGGTAGGAGTATGGACTGCTTCAGCAAGAGACTCAAATTTCAACCAGTGAATGATAGGCATGAGTATGGGATTACAGTGTAGAAATTACTATTAAGTCATTACTTCATCTTACTTTGCATCAGTACTACACATTCTTTTCTAATCCATGAGAGATTTGTAAAGAGAAAGTAGTTATGAGGATTAGTTTCAAAAGTTAGTGCTGTATAGAGCACTTTGTGAGCCAAAGCTTGTTTTCCTGCAAACATAATCAAGAAGTTTGATCTACACAGAATCAGACTTCAACTACAGAGAATTAAAGTCAACATGACTTGAACAAGACGAGAGACTTTTTTGCACCTAGCTGCTGCAGTTGGACAGCACACCACCCTTCTCTCAGTGGGAACAAGAAAAGCCATGTGAAAGAAAAGCAGACTGCCTACACTGTCCCATATGTTATGTCACAGCTCCCTCCATGGTAAGTATTTTCTTTTGGGCCCATTAGCTGAGTGGGGTACTGGGGCTTGGTAATGATGAGTTTTAGAACTCCAGTGCCCTCCTCTATCTTTGAACAAGACACTGAGACAGAGAAGTTGAATTCCTGTAAAAAGTAGCATGCTCACCCAAGACAAAACAGTAAAATTTTTCATCACTACTTCCAAGAGAGCTGCAGCCTGGCCAACCTCCCCCATAGGCAAGGTAAGCATTAAAGGGGTTGATAAAGGGGGATTGCTTCTAATGTAGAAGACTGATTCTTGAAACTGATTTAAGTAGTTTGGTATTTCTACCTTGCTACAAAAGGACTCACCCATGATCACACCTCAGGTCATCAAAACTGTGTTCTCATCTGAGTCATAGCAGTTTACCTAATGTAAAGTGTCTTTCTACAGGATATTATGGAATTTCTCTGTTAGTAGCAAGGCACGTTTAATGGAAATATGTACTATAACCAGGAGTTATCACCTCCTTTCACTTAAAGGGCCCAGACCATTGATTTATTCCGAAGAACAGGTACACAAGGAAAGGAATTAAAGGAGTCTAGCAGAGTTAAGTGCCCAACTTCCCTTGCAGTTTTCCAAGTCCCAGCTTTAGTGATTACTGAGGCCTATAAAAAGATAGTGTACTATGTACATGGTACATTAAAAACTTTTCAGTATGGAACTGAATGCTGGGCATTCACAAGGAAATGTTGTGCTTAAAGTTAACAACCTGTGCCCCTCCCACACCTCC
>NW_010417033.1:0-2914 GCF_000710305.1 Buceros rhinoceros silvestris | reverse complement strand
AAAAAAAGTACAAGTTTTCATCTATAGAAAATATTTAAAAGTCTGACAGAAAAAATCAGGTGTAATAGGCAGGCCAAGCCAGCTGAACTAAATTAAATTGTGCCTTTTGAGAGAGGGTTTGTTATCTCTATTCAATTCATTACCCATGAAGATACTTCTTTAATCATTATACTTTATAAGGTTTTATAGCCAACTCAAATCTGGTATAAGCTGTGTGAATGAACACATCCATATCCTTAAAGGCAGCTGAAGCAAATAAGCCTATAGTTTAGGGGCAGCTGTTGTTTCATGACCCACCAAATGTTTTTCTTCATTTAGGGTTTTATATAATCAAATACTTTTACACCAAAATAGATACATAATGCTTTAAAATACTGTATCAGTATTTATTCTGCTATTGACCCATAGCAATAGCAAAGAGCAAAATTTAAAAAGCCATAGAAATACATAAAGACAACTATGATTAATAGATAGGCTGTTAAATGATTAGTAATAAGATTAGCTTGCATCTTTCCTGCCCAATAGATACTTAAAGTAATTGCATCTTTGCAAACTGCATTATCATCACTTCATGTTCTTCATGATGTCATAGAACAGCAAGGCAGACTCAGCAATTTCTCCTGAGCCTGCTTTGATTTTTCTCTTGAAGAATCAATTCTCCAGTAACACTAGGTATTCTGATATGGAGGCTATGAGCACTGCTCACAAAACATCTGACTACACTAAAATTTACAAAGCATTTGTATTACTTCTCTTCAAGAACTCCCAAAATAAAGACAACAAAGAAATAACACCAAAATGTGAATTGTTTTATCCCAATAAATGTTTTAATTATGTCCTAAGAAAATTAACATACTTCGAAAAAGAGAAAACCTTTACCTAAAGAAATGACATTTTGAAAAGACTTTTCCTTCTCTGCCCTCTTGACACTGTGATCAAGATGGTTGTAATTTTGCAAATATTGCTAGATCTGCTGCAAGCTTACTGTAATAAATGGGAATCTTTCCACAAAGTCCAACCAGCTCTCAATTCAACTTCAGGAAGTTTCCATATGAGTGATAGGAATCATATACCTCTTTGGAATGACAGCAGCAAGATTTCCATTTACTGCAGATTATCACGATTGAACTATAAATTAGCAATCTCACAGAAACAGATCTGTTCAACATGTAGACTTATGATTTTAAATGCAAGCCTGTTTAAGTCCAAACGGTTGGTTCTTAGGTAGGATAGACAGATTAAGCTAGATGAAAGTCAGGTAGACAGCACACTCTCCTCAGTAACTCAACAGTACTATTTCTTATTTGGAAAAGTGCCAACTACTACTAGCACTGGACCTACCCATGTGGCAGGATAGGGGTGTGGTCCTTGAGAGACAGAAAAAGATGCTTCTACCAGTGTACCAGGATATTCTGGCATAAACACATTAAATACCCTTGGCTGTAATTGTCTGGAGAATCTTTCTCTAATTAATATAACTTCAGCTAATACACCTGATAGCACATAAATGGTTCCTTCTGTAAATGGCTCCAAATCCTCTCCTGCATTCTACCAGCCGAGTATTAGCTGCATAATACAGTGTCTTGAGACTCATCACATGCTTTGGAATGCTTCAGGGAAATATGGGATAGAACCTGTATTCTTTCAAAACCTCAAAGATTTATATGCATCTAGGAACAGTTTGGCTAAGCAGTATACACATATTACACATTGTTTTAAAATCTGTACCTCTACTCAGTATGCTACATGTCACTTCAGACTCTGAAGCTTCAGCTAGAAGATTAAGGGACAGGTTTCCTCAGCCACTCATGGACTCCTCCTGCACTGAGACTACTAATGCAAGATATAACTCATGGATGAGTAATCTTCACTATACCTTAAAATAGCAAAGTGATACATAGTATTCTTATAAGTTGCTAAACTCATAGCTTTGTTGTATCACATATGACTGTACAATTCACATTATAACAGGGGTATTAAATGTCTCAGGGTACACCTCAAGTAGACAAGCTTTCAAAATGTTTGAAGCTCTGCTACTTAGCTATTGTTTCCTGGAAGATGTAGTTTCACCAAATATTCAACAGTGCATCTCAGTTCTGCACATGAACTCACTTCAAATAAGACATTACAAAACAGCCAGTGACTGTACAACATCAGCAACTAAGAAAATTCTCTGAATTCAGCAACCAAATGTTTGCTACAAGAAAACCTTCAAAAAGGTTTTCTTGACATCCTACCATTACAGTCTCTGAAAATATTGTATAAAATAATTTGCATTGTTCTGGAATTGTTGTGTAAGAGACATGATCTTACCTACCTATACAGAGATTTACACATATAACTTGTTAACAAGTTCAGTCAAGTGTGTAAATCTTTGCTTCAAGAGAGACTGCTAGCTTTAGCTTGGAGGGTTTGACCCAAAATGCAATTAAAAATAGCCCTTTCATTAAGCTTGACAGCTTTTGAGTACATGGACCTGTGTGCTGGAAACACACGATGTGATCCTACCACTCTTAAATTACACCTAAGCTTGAGAGTTTTAGATATACCCACATCTAACAAAACTGTTCGTGCTGTATGCTCCTGAAGTTTGCTTTCCCCTCCTAACTACATTACAAACAAAGAAGTATTCCGGTATAGATGCGAACAAATGTCACTGCACAGCTGTTCCTCAGGAAGACACTGCAGCAAGTACACGTTTTATCCTTTTGAACAATAAAAACGGAGCTACACGATGCAGGCAATCAATCAAACCTAAAAATCTACAACACCGTACAAGACAACACCGCAGTGGCAGCAACTGCCTCAAGACTGCCGCAGAAGTTTGACAGCCCAGCTTTCCGTCTCCGAAGAGCCAAGCCTACAGCTGCTCCGGCTCTGACGGGTGCTCTGGTCCCGGGCTAGGCTCCCCCGG
>NW_010417032.1:62215-78022 GCF_000710305.1 Buceros rhinoceros silvestris | reverse complement strand
TTTTGCCTAATACTGACTTCAGGCCAGTATGTCTTAGCAATTTTGAGAAGCTGGATTGTTGCAGCAGTGTTAAGTAAGGCATTGGGTTTTTTTGGGCCAAGATACAAAAGAGAAAATAGGCCAACCAGTACTTAGCTCAACTCGAAGCAGGTAACAGGTATTATAGGCAGAGGTGCTAGACATATCCTTAAACATTCAGGAAATTGGAGTGCAAAAGCCTGAAAAAATCTTGAAAGACTCTTGCAAAAAACTTAACCAAAACAAACATGTTCTAGAGCTCATCCAAGCAGATTAAGGAAGCCCTTTTCTTGTGAAAGGGTTCAATTCAATTTTTACAGATGTTGTAACTGGTTTGCCGCATTAAACTGTTAGTGGTCCTAGAGCCTGCTTGAGTGCTTCAGTTTACTTGTTCTCTTTTCCTCTCGGTAGCCTACATCACAATAGGTTACATTACAGTTCACAGCATCCTACAGGTTTTAGGTATTAAGTAAAAGCTGATACAGGCTTGTTCTGTGTTACCTGTTTCCTCTGTTTGCTTCAGACATGGACAAGTGTCAATTACTGGCTGTTGGCTTTTCCATGAGAAGAAAGGTGAAGGCTTCACTGCAAGCTGACAGGTGGTATTTGTATCTTGTGTTCCTGAGAAACCTTGCCAAGTAATATGTTGGCTATACATTAGTTGCTGTGTTGGTAATTAGTAGGTTAGGTCTGCAGAAATTAATTCTAGTTGCTTTTCTGTACGCTAACAAAAATGACTGTTAATGGTAATCAAGCAATGTTTACTAAAACTCGAGAATACTATGAAAGATACTAACAATTAGATGCTTATGCTGTTAGATGTCTTCAGTAGATATGTAGTGGGTTTATAAGAAATGCTGGTTTTTAGAATTCATCCTCAGTCAAGAGTCTGCTTATGTGGAGAGCATCTGGGGGCCAGTGTTTTGGCTTTGTTACAGCTATGAATATGCAATTGTGAAACATTAACTAAAATGCCTTTTTTACATAAAATTCTATTCTAGAAGAGAACCCAAACTTAAAATTCTCAAACTGCAAAGCTTGTCAACTGAAGCACAGAGGTCTGACTACAGTAGTAGCTTTTTCTTACTGTAAGCGTGGGGAGAATGCTCAATGTAGTTGAGTAAATGGCCTTAAAACATGTCAGGAATGCAGTCCTGCATTCAGCTATCTACTGGGTTGCGCATCTCCTTTGAGTTTAGGTATCTAACGAGCAGGAGGAATGGGCCAAGTACTGGAAATGAGGCTTACAGATGGCAGATCGAGTCTGAATGAAAACAGTTCAATTTTAGGAACCTGAGGGCTCTTTTCTTGCTGTTCTGGCATGTGGAAGACACAGTTGTGACCACCGGAAAAAATCCTTTCCTTACTGGACTAATGGGGCACATGGTTTCAGATAGCTGCAGTGGGACTTAAGGTTTTGATGTTAAAGGTCATAGCTGAATCATGAAGCAGCATTATATTTAAAGGCAAACTAGGAGTTGTAACACATTACATAGTAAAGAATGCAGTTAAGTTGAGAGGTTTTGATATAGAAGATGACCCTGGATGTCATCTTGATTGACAGATGCCTTACAGGATAAAACAGCTGCTGTTTCATTCTTCTACACAGCTGAATTGTGTGAGAGATGCTTTGCGCATAACTTCAAAGCACAGACCACGTAGCTGGCTGACCCACATGGGTAAACATTAAACTAAATTTTCCCTAGATAGCACTGAATTGCTTGTGTGATGTTTCCTTCCACTAACTGGTGTTTTGTGGAGGAGCCTGCGTACTGACCCTAGGTGGGACGTCATGTGGCTGACCTGAGTAAGCACTGCTTCTTGCAGAATGAAACCTGCTGGAATGTGTGGTGTTCTTACAGTCAGTACCAGGTGGAACAATAGATCTATGGCAACCATTTCATAGTATGACTGATTGTTGGACATCAGTACCCAATTTCAACCTCAGCTGACCTTTGTATGGGTGGGGACACTACTTCCTCCTTTCAGAAAAAGCACAAAATGTGCCTCCTTGCTGATGTTAAAGAGATTTTTTTTTTTTTCGTTTGGTATTTGAATACAAAGAAATAGTGCACAACACCACCTGACAGTGCCTGTGATCAGCTTCAGCTAGAACCTCCTAGGTAGTGCTGGAATCTTGGTCAGCTTTCAGCCTGGTTAATGATAGGCTTGTCATCTTGCATCTGTGGCACTTACATTCTCCTAAACCTGATTAATCTGGCTGTACCAGCAAGCCAACATACCTTCCAGCTACAGCAGGCTTTTTCTGTTCCATGGTAATTTTTTTTTTTCTCTGAAGTATAAGAAGTTCCAGACTAAAGGTGTTGTGTATTACCTAAAAGCTTTAAACCTTTCTGTTAGTGGAAATACTTGCTATGATTAAGGACCTAGGGTAACAGAAATAATCATTAAGAGGGAAAGCTCAGCTTCTGAGAAGTAGCATTTACAGTTTTCTCAACTTCCCAGTCATTAAGACTCCTAGCTGCAAGATTCATTGGAAAACTGTATTTTGTGGGATTGTGTATTTTGTGCTTCACTTACATCCTTTCAAGTTCCTAAGCATAAGGTAAAAAAAAAAAAACCAAGGTAAAGACAATGGTTTGTTAATTAATCCTGCTTTTTGCTTTAGCTCTTGTCTGCTGTGTTGAACCTCTTAGTGGGAAGAACACTAGTTTCAAAAGATGCTCTTGCCTCTTCTGATACAGGGATTAGGATGGGGAGCAATTCTTCTGCCTAACTTGTATTCTTGTTTGATTGATGAGTTTAAGATATTTCTGGCACGTTAACAGTGAGGTTTTAGTACTAGGTTATATCATTTCAGTGTTACAAGACTGAATCTGAGCTAACAGAATCCTGATCACTAATTTCTTGTGCTGTGCAGGTGTCTTGATCACATATGTGTTCCTTTTGTCATTGTAGTAAGTATGTGAGGTAATGGCTTGCATAATGCCAACTTATGAGCCTGGTTTCTGATGGCCTACAGTAAAACTGAATCATTTAGGATTTTTTTTTTCTCACAATTCACTTTTGTTCACTTCCGTAGGCTCTGTCAGAGAAATAGACAGTATAGTCAAGTATTGTCTGGCTTTACAGACAATGCTAGATCTCGAGAGTTACTTTATTGGAGGCATTCAGATTTGAACTGAACCTTAGTTATCTGCAGCTAAAATGCTTTAAACTTTTTTCTGGCAGACTTCCTGCTTATTGCACTGTATAAAGAATAGATATTGAATCAGCATATAGATTGTGTTCTTAAACATGGGTTATTTGTCTTGCGTCTTTTTACCTGCAAATATCTTATTTCTTCTCTTTTACCAGATTCCACACAATTACAAACAATGAAACTATTCGTGGATTTGTGGTTCTTTTGCTGTGCTCTCTGTACAGAAATGCCAAATTAGCATAGGATACAAAACTTACCTCTCTTCACTGAGGAGTTAAGTGAGGCTAGATATTGAAATACCTCTGTCTGGGGGACTGCAACTGGATATTATGGAAGTCTTTCATAAATTGTCTACCAAAATATCCACAGACTTCTAGCAGTCACAAAGCAATTCCAAAAGTAGTAATGCAAAGCCCATCATATTGTTTTTTTTTTTTCCCCAAATAATAGTGTACACTCATTAATTCTTGTCTCAAATACCTTTTCCCACTAATTAAGCTCTCATTAGCAAGAACTTCTTGCTCATACAGCTAGATCTTTTTTCTGAATTACTGTGCATCTTCCTTTACACAAATGGAAGCTGTATGAAGTGGACTAGAGAGAAAAAAGCTGTTTTAAAAGCACAGTAGTTAAATATGTAATCTTGTGGACCCTGCTACTTATTCCTGAAACTGACATTGTCATCTTCCACAATGAGAGTTACAATACTTAAATACTATTGCTCTTTAACAAGCATGGAGTTTTACTGTATAGTATGGTTTTTTTTTCCTTTAATGTTGACAAATACAAGTTCTCTGCATTTGTCTTGTTTTCATAAAATACTTAAGCCTGCCAGAAAAGTAGCATGTTGTCGTAGAATAGTTTGATTTGAAAGGGACCCTAAAGGTCGTCTAGTCCAATAGGTCATCTGTATACTGTATATATTGAAAACTGGTTGCTTGGTATTAGGTTCTAAATGCCCTTAAGAACAATCTTGGTCACTGTGTCTTCTTCTAACTAAAAATTATTTAAAGGTTTTTGTCTTAAGTTATTGCTTTAACAGTGGCATTTTACCTTTGCCTCTTGAGGCATGGCTTCGAGTCTTCATACCACATGTCTTATGACAATATCTCTCTTCTCTTTCAGTGAATGATAGTGTCTAGAAAGGGTATGTCCCTTCAGGAGAGAGGTGCCAATGTCCAACCGGCCTAATAACAATCCAGGGGGGTCACTGCGACGTTCACAGAGGAACACTGCTGGGGCCCAGCCACAAGACGACGCAGCAGGAGGAAGGTATGCCTGTTATCTGTAAGCATGTTTCAATGTGTAAAAGCAAAATTGAAGTGATTTGAATTGTTTTCCACCCTGCAATCCAAGCATTGAAACTTGCATAAGGTATTTTTGCCCCGAAATACTGTCTTTACTGTTTATTGCAAGGGATGAAAACATAAATAACTCCCTATCATGCATGTTCAGCTAGAATAGCAGTAGTAGATAACAGGGGAAAAGTGTAACTGAGCTATGTTCCACAAATCACAGGCAGTAACAAATTCCTTCTCCCTCTTCTTCCCTTGATGACAAAAACATGGAGGCGAGGGAGGGGTGGGGCGGGGTGGGACAGGGCAGGACACGTGGAGACTCTCGTATGTGAAATTTGGAAAATCTATGTCCCTGTTACAGAATACTGACTAACTGCACCCCTCTGTTCTCTTTCACTGCATATTAATCCTCTGCAGCATTTGAGTAATTCAAGAACAAAGTTTGCCATCCTTTAATATACTCATAGTAGCGAGCAAGTGGACCACGTTGAATTTGTTCTGTCATCGACTCTACAGTGCAGAACAAAAGATCCTTGCAACTTTGCTATAGATGCTGGTTGTATAATTAGTGCCACGTCCTTTAAGGAATTAAGAGTCTTCATCTGAGTGGGGGCTGTATGGATAAGTCTTCCTTTAATTTTGTTAAAATGTTAGTCTAATGAAGAAAGGTCATAATATCATGGTAGACAGCATCTGTCTGTATTCTGCTTTCTCAGGGGTGCAGTTGTTTCAATATGTGTATCTTGGGCTTGGGTTTTTGGTATAAGGGTATTAAGATACTGCAGCTCAGTAGCACAAAATAAAAAGTTTTTTGCCTTGGAGTCAGGCTATAAATTATAATGAATATATGGTGTATTTCTTACTAGTGTAAAAGTCTAACTGAGAACAAGGTCACCGATGAATGCTGGAAGGAGGCTAGCTGTTCTTCTAAGGAACCTTGGGAGCAATAATTTAAACTGCAAAATGCAGCTTCACTCTTTTTAAACTAGTCTCTACTGTACAAATGAAAAAACAGATGACAAACACAAGGCTTCTGTAGCATAAGGAAAAGGAATTTGCTGTTATGTAGCTAATTATTTTGCAAGCTGGATTTGTTTTTGGATAGTACTCCTTTAACTGAGGCATGGTGAACTCTTCATTCCATTCTGTGTTACTTCTACAATTGGATGGATGTTTAAATTAGATATTGCCCTACCAACTCTTTCCTTTTACACTGAACCTGACCTGGAGTGAATAACCCTGTCCCTAGTAGAGTAAAGATTTAGAGACAAATTGTTTGGGCATGGGGTGGGAGATGATTCTTCAGATACATACTGTTTATTCAGATTTTATAGCAGAGTGCTAGGGAGAAGTTCTACAGTGAGTCAGACAAATTGAAGTATTTTAGGGGTACACTAGTTTCTTGTAAGAAAGTTTTTCATCCAGTGTTTTGGTGCATTGTGCTCTGTTACTTATGCTATCAAAGAATGATTCAAGATGCAATTTACTTTAACTGGACCTCTTCCACCCCTCACCAAATCTATGTCAGTCACACTTCCATGAGCAAGAGTGTATTGCACTCCTGAACTATGCTAGATATTAACTGGAATCAAAGCTCCTTGCTTAAGTAAAAAGGATGGAAACTTACAATCCTCTTTGAAAACGCAGGCCCTTTAGAACAGTTCCTCCCTTGCCTTTCCATCTCTGAACAAGCATTTTTGGCTGGCAAAGCATATGAAAAGGCTTGGATAAAAAACCTTGGGTAATATAAACTTTATAATGAATTCAGTTTCTTACATTGTCTTATGTATCTCTTTAGTAAGCTGCTGGGCAGAAGTGTCTGTTGTACAAGGAACAATGTAAGATCTGTCGTGTTCTTGGAAAATTTGTAGGTGAAACGGAAAGAGACAGGCTTTCAGATAAGTCACGTTTTCTTTGGTTGTATGTGTTTAGACACAAACCTCAGGACTCATCCTTTGACACATCTAGCATGCAGTGGGATAGTATGTTCTAGTTCTGCTGCTGCGCAGTACATAGGAGGGTCTACAGTTCACAGCTTGATGTACCTTCTTCATTATGCCTTGCTGTGCTCTGGTGAGTACACTGCTTTGTCTATGTTTAAAAATAACCACAAACAAAAAAAACCCAGGAAAAAGCAAACAAACTCCACCCCCCAACCAGACAGACCTTTTGTTACATTAGTTTATTTGTGATGCTGATTCATTTCCAATATCTTTCTCATATTAGTTATCTGTAAAGTGAAACTCATCAATTTCAGCTGTAAAATCATTTAAATCTAATGAACAAGCTATGGAAAGACCAGTTTCAATAATGTGCTTATATTGTGCAAATAACTGAACTTAGGATGCATCTGTGTTAATGTTTTATTTGGAGTTGGGAATGTTCTTTTGAAGGAATGCTGTCATCCTCACCTGTTGTGTTTTGGCTAATGTTATGGAATGATCTCGAGGCAGTTGAATTGGAATCTTTTTGGATGAAATTGAACTGGGAGTTGTGCTCTAGGAGAGCAGTTCATGCATCCTGGTCGCTTGTGGTTGTAATCTGGTCTATTCTGACGTAGAAATAGTTGAAATGCATAGATAGTGAACATTGGTCCCTAACAGCAGCTATCTTGGTTTATAGATTTTCTTCTGTTGATCTGCACTACTTGTGGATGTGATTGTACACAGACAGACTGAATTAGCCACTTTATTAAATCCATGTGGTTCTTAGAAAACAAAGCCAATACACAAACAGAAAAAACCCAAAAAACCTAGTGTTGTGGAGGGAATTAAGCAGAGAGACTATAGGGGTTAGTTGCTTCAAGGCTAAAATTAGCCACAAAGTTTGCTTATAAACTTAACGGCCACACCTTCTAAAGTGTTGGAGAAAGTTACTTCACTTGATCATAGATATGCAGTCAGTGCTTTGAATAAGGACAAGTTTCAGTACTCTAAACTTGTGAACTTGATTACATTTCCTCTTTTGTAGAAATAGTTTTCTAAATGCTGGAAATACAGCAGCTTTTTTATTAAAGCTTTTCTGTGTGCACACTTCCAAAATACAAATTAAGTGACAAAAGCTTGGAGATTTTTTTTTCAGTTTGTCACTGGTACTGTAATTTCAGTCCACTAACGTAATGTAAGCAAGTGGTCATATAGCCATTGGTATACTACATTGGTAGTATAGCCAGATGGCTTTTGTTTGCCTTAACTTTGCCTCTGTCTCTTACACTGTCTGGAGTAAATGCTATGATAGTCTTCAGTTGAGGAAAGTGTTAAAAAGGTGAGAGGCTGGAGCATGATACCACTTCCAGGCTGAAATGCTAATGGATGTCCTTCTGTAATTTTTGACTCTTCTGCAGCTTTAAGGGTCTTTTGTTAAAACTATCAATTTAACCTGCTGAGCAGCTACTGTTCACTTGCATGAAGACACTGGAAATTCCAAACTTTTCTCTGGTCTAATATGTAAAACAGAAAACAGAATCTTCCTCCTGTGATACCTAGTACTGGCAGATTTGGCTTAACCTGAAAGCAGTGATGCAAACCCATTTTACTTTAGACTGGGCTTATTGGATGTTACCCTAACATCAGTACTTCCAGTCAAAATGAGTGAGGGAAGCCTGTGATGTGTTTTCTTTTGGAATTTTACTAGAAGTTTCACATTCAACACTGTAACTTGATATAAGTTTTGAGTATTTGACTTTTACAGTTATGTTGATTTTTTTTATTGATGCTAGGTTCACAGACAACATAGAAAGATCGTTGCAGTGCAAGTTGGAAGTAAACTTAGTACTATAGTGTGGATATAGCTTTTCTCTTAAAAGAGGCAAGGGATGAGTGTTTGAAAACAGATGAATTGTTTTTCCCCCTGTGTTTGCACAGTACCAAACTGTCCTTGATAGAGTTGGACTGATGCGATTCTTCAATTCCTGATGTCATATGCATGTTGAAGTAACTTTGGGCTTTGGATGACTTTCTGCTCTTGTGGATGTTATGGTTCTTACTGGCTGTACTACCAGGTTGAAAAGCAGTCAGTATTATCCTCCTAATTTAGAATTACTGTTATGATGGCACCTTCCTAATGGTGAGCATGAACCCTTGTCTGAACTGTCTCTTCCAGCACTTTCCATTGAAGGAATAACTCTTTGCAGATTTTAAGGAAGCAATAATGATTCTAAAGCTGCCCTTCACAGCAGTTAACAAAAAATGAGTGGGAAGTGGATGCATTAATGAGATCACTCTTTTTATGGGGGCAGGAGCGGGGGGCTGAAAGTTGCTTACTGTCACTTTAACTCTGTGTCTACATTGTCACTGTGGTTTTTTTTTTTTTGAAGAATTGAGCCCTTGTGGCTTAAGTTCCCAGTGTTGCCATAGGACTTACTTTGAATGGGAGCAGTTTGGAAATGATACTGAGGCAACAAAATCTTTTCTGAAAGTGATGCAGTTGACTGTTCCCTTCAGTTATAAGTAATATTTCAGTGTACTCATATGGAGTAATAGAAGTGGTCCTATGTATTAGAACTGTTTACTAGTGCTGCAAAATTAATTTTTTTAGTGGCATGAGATGACAGTGGTGTTTATCTTTTAATCTGCATATTGTCACTCCTCTGAATTGTTTAGCAACAGGAGTATTTAAGTAGGATATAAATTCAACATAAATTAATGCTATGCTGCTACAGTTGTATGTGAAAGTATGATACTTCATAAACCTTTTGAGTTTTCAGAATATAATACATACATGTTCTTGTGCACTTAGGATTGAAGGCTAAATGAGAAGTAAGAGATCCTTGTTAGCTGCATAGAGGACATTAGTATAAGCAGAATCTGGAAAGTGCTTTGACCTTTTTCAAATACTAAAGCAAGAAGAATACTTTGTCAGTTATGCTACTTTTGTTTGGAACAGGATTTGGTTTTTTTGACTAGCTGTGATAATATCTTAACTATTAACACCTTATACGCTTTTTACCTTGTTTTTGATAAGTAAAAGGGTGTTTAGTTTTGTAGACTTCATGTTTAGAAACATTAAATACCTCACTCAGCTGCTGAGGATCACAACTCAGATGTAACACTGTTTATTAAATTCAGAAAGTATGTTTTTTTAATATGCATGGAGTAACTCCTTGAGTACAGCTTCTAGTTAGTTCTTTGTTACGATTTTGCTAAGGAAGGCTAAAGGCTGAGAGTTTCCACGAGATTGTTTATATGAACACTGCGAACTAAATGGGAGGTCATTTGTCAGCTTCTGTAGGTAGCTTACTCTGAACTGTCTGCCTGTGAATTAGAAGGTGTATCAGTAGACAGCTTTGCCCGGTTGTGTGAAGCCATAGAGTGGGTTATGAAACTGTCTTCTAAATTGGGAGGAAAAAGAAAAGGAAAAAACAAAACAGAGAAAACCCCAAACAGCACTTGAAGATGGAGCAAGTGCGCAGTCTTCCTGGACTTGCACCTGCAAATGGAAATGGACCATCACAAGCTCAAATATTTACCTTACTATTTTTCATCATTAATGAGGAATTTAGCCTCTCATAATACCTGTTCCTAGAGTATTTGTTTAGGTTAAGCTTATGAATTAATGATATGTTCCTGGAAACAGGGTAAGTTAATGAGTTAAAAGCTGTGAATTATGGGAAAAGTATGGGTAGCTTACAACCTTTAATAAGTATCAGTCTTTTAGCTGCCCAGATACCTTGCATAGCACTTAGTTCTCCAGGCATTACTCTCCTTGTTTCTAGCTCACCAGACATTCTAACTACACTTATGTAAATGAACTTCTAATGAGACTGTAAGGAAGCTGTCACATCCTTAATATAGATTGAGACAACACTTGTTACTTAGTGTATAAGTTTTTAACTAAATCCTGCAGTCTCTTCACATTGTCAGGCTGTTTGCCATCATATAAATCTTGGAGAAAGGGAGTTAATGTCATGCTTCTTTTGATTGACATGCTACTCTGTGTTGAATTGCTATTGTCTTATGTACCTTCTCTTTGTGGCACATGCAGGGTGAATGAAGTGAGAGCATGGTAGGTTTTCAAAAAAAGTTCGTCAGTTTTGACTCCCCATTTGTTACATTTCTAGCGTAACTTCTCTGCTCTGGCTATGAGTATTATTTTTACTGATAGTTTGATGGATAAAGAAAATAGTGAACTGCTGCACCAATTAGATGTGGGGCCAGATGGGATCCGTCCAAGAGTTGAGGTAACTGGCGGAAGTGCTTACCAAGCCACTTCCCATAATTTACCAGCAGTCCTGGCTAACGAGGGACATACAAATTGACTGGAGCTTAGCCAGTGTGATGCCCATCTACAAGAAGGGCTGGACAGAGGACCCAGGAGACTACAGACCTGTCAGTCTGACCTCAGTGCCAGGGAAAGTCTTGGAGCAGATCATCTTGAGTGCCGTCACATGACACGCTGAACAGGACAGCCAGGTAATCAGGCCCAGTCAGCATGGATTTATGAAAAGGCAGGTCCTGTTTGACCAACCTGATCTCCTTCTATGACAAAGTGACCCACTTAGTGGATGAGGGAAGGGCTGTGGTTGTTGTTTACCTGGACTTCTGTAAGGCCTTTGACACCATTTCCCACAGCATTCTCCTGGGGAAACTGGCTGTGTATGGCTTGGATGTGTGTATTCTCCATAGGTTAAAACACTGGCTGGATGGCCAGGCCCTGAGAGTGCTGGTGAATGGAGTTAAATCCAGTTGGCGGCTGGTCACCAGTGGTGTCCTCCAGGGCTCAGTTTTGGGGCCTGTCCTCTTCAACATCTTTATCAATGATCTGAATGAGGGGATTGAGTGCACCCTCAGTAAGTTTGCAGGTGACACCAAGTTGGGTGGCAGTGTTGATCTGCCTGAAGGTCCCCCTGCAACGCGACAGGCTTGGGGAGGAGTGGCTGGAAAGTTGCACAGCAGAAAAGGGCCTCGAGGTGCTGTTTGACACCTGACTGAATATGAGCCAGCAGTGTGGCCAAGGAGGCCAGCGGCTTCCAGGCTTGTATCAGCAATAGCATGGCCAGCAGTAGGAGGGAAGTGATTGTCCCCGGTACTTGGCATTGATGAGACTGCACCTTATGTACTGGATTTGGTTTGGGGCTGAGAAGCACATTGAGGTGCTGGAACATGTCCAAGGAAGGGCAATGAAGCTGGTAAAGGGTCTGGAGAGCAAGTCTTATGAGGAGCAGCTGAGGGACATGGGGTCGTTTAGCCTGGAGAAGAGGAGGCTCAGGGGAGACCTTCTTGCCCTCTGCAACTACCTGAAAGGTAGTGAGGTGAGGCTTGGTCTCTTCTCCCATATAACAAGTGGCCTCAGGTTGCATCTGTTTGCCATTGTATAAATCTTAGAGAAAGGGAGTTAATGTCATGCTCCTTTTAACTGACATGCTACTCTGTCTCTAGTTGCTATTGTCTTGTGTACCTTCTTTTTGTAACATAGGGGAGATTTAGGTTGGATATTATTTTTTTACAGAGATGGTTGTGAAGCATTGGAACAGTCTGGCCAGGGAGGTGACGGAGTCCCCGTCGCTGGAGTGTTTAAAATACATGTAGATGTGGCACTGAGGGAGTTGATTTAGGAGCCCTGAGAGTTCACGGTGTACAGTTGGTCTCTGTGATCTTAAAGGTCTCTTCCAACCAGGTGATTCTGTGTGAATCTGTGTGAAATAGTACGTGTGATACAGTATTCACAATCCCCAGGATATTGTTGTAGCTTTATTGGCCCACATAAATCAGACGCTGATTTGAAAATTACATTTGTAAAACTTGTAAGAACCTGAAGGGTTTAAAGGTGAAAGGGAGGAAGCCTGGAACAAGTGTAAACTCTTCAGTGCATGATTTAAATACTTGATGTTAGACATATTTTAGTTGAAAAGATCTTCAACCTTTTGTGTTCTGTGAATCCAGTTCTAGTTAAAGCAAAACAAAAATCTTTAATGGAAAATGACTTAAAAAAATACACTTCAAAATAAATGAACCCTGCCTGGTTAGCTTACATAAAAAAGAGATTCCCAGCAAGTGTAAATTGTGCAATAACCTCTCTTATTCCCATAATAAGAAAAAAATTTCAAGGGGAAAATTGAATTTCATGCCTTAATCTTTTGTTGGGAAAAGGAAAATCCAAACACACGGGATTAGATGAAATATTCCCAAGTTTACCCTGATGGAGTTTGCTTTGTGAGCTAAATATCTGTTTTTATTTCACTTTTGGTAGTAAAATTTACTTCTTTCAGTATGAGAAATAAAAACAAATTATCAGATTACGGAGAAGATGCTTTTAATCTTTCCAGACTGTTATGCTCTTACAGATGAGCCACAGAAAATCATTTGAATATGTGCTGTCTAGGTGTTTTCATCAGTTTGAGTAACTGGATAAATGAGAATACTTCGGAATAAAACAGAGGAAGGAAAGTTACCAATAAAAAGTCGTATTACTGAAGTTTTAACATTTCAACTCTGTAAGCAAATTATAATGTGATTATCATGTAGGTAATTAGTCTTGCTACTTCTTTCCTACCAAGATATGTTTAAGTTTGTGTTGAAATCCTTAACAGGATGGTGAAACTTTCTGGTCAGTAGCAGGCCTGTATCTGCCTTTGCTACTAGACTTTGGGCATTTGGTTGAAACAAGCTATTTGAGAGTGTGAGAAGCTCTTCTGCCTTTTCCACTTACTCTTTTGGCCTAAACGTTTTGATAGTTGGGGTCATGAGTTGGAGCAGGACACATAAAGATGAAGTCTGCATTTCTCCCCTTCACCCATATGATTCAAAAATGCTTGCATATCTCCTTTCAAAGGACTAGATAGCCTAGGTTAGTAGCATATAAGCATTTAACTTGGAAACATTTCCAGCATTAATACCAGGCTAGTCTGATGTTTCATAAAGGTTAGTGCTGCTTGGAGTTTTTGTATGTAGCTAGGATATGAGCAGTAGAGTTTTCCTGGTGACAGCTGAGTCAAAACAGTTTTATCCAGGGAAGTATACAAGTGATATGTTTCTTGTCTGAGCAGTTATTTATACTATGCTATTTTAAATGCTGATGAGCTGTCTCTTCTGAGTCTTGCAGGTAATTCTGATTAGTTTTGAAAACAGATGTGGAAAATGTGAAGATGTAACTTAAGTCTTAAAATTTATCTATGGTATAGTATGATCTTTGTCCTTCAGAGATCCTACAATAAACCATTTTTTGCATGCACCTGAAAGCTGTTTGGAAGACTTCTTGTAGCTTACCTGTGTGAAACTCATTCCTTTCTCTGACATCACAGGTTTCCTGTCTTATCTGACTGCCTTCATGTGTACCATGCACTTCTTTCTCTTACTTCAGCTGTTATCACATAGCTCTCAATCCTTTGAATTGGTGGATCTGCAGACAGAATATAACTGGCAGGGTTGAGCTTTTCTACCAAGTGGTACTGGTTGCATTTCCATTCTAAGCATCTGATTTTTCTTAAACTAAAGAGCAAAGAGACGAACTTGTAAACAGTTGTAACTGGATAAAGTCTTAATGCATGGAATCCTGAGGTTGAGTATATACATATTTCTGAGAAGAGGTCTTTGATAGGTGCTCTAGTCTTGTGCCTTACTGTGCTAGCTTAATGCTTAAGTGAATAATTCAGTAATGATATACACCAGAAAAATTTGAAATTGGCACAGCTCAGATGTGAGATGTTGTTTTAGTCATTTAAAGTGACTAAATAATTGTGTGCTTTACAAAATAATTAAGCTTGTAGTGATTGTAACTGCACCAGGTGATTATTTTGAAATACTGCTTTAATATTAGGTATTGAAATGGAAAGGTTTGAAGCTGTAAACTAGTATTTGTAAGTGGTCCAAACAATAAATAATAATTCCACCTACAGGTTTGTATCTGTACCTTGAAAATCCTCATAGCTTTCTGTTTTAACTTTCTGCTGACAGGTCACATTTAGGGCAGGCAAAACATAAGGCACATAGCCCTCCTGAGAGTAGAAAATCTATTTCAAAGGCACCCAAAGTGCAGACTAATACTACTTCTGAGCAGTCCAAGGGACACTTTTCTAAAAGGTAATTGCACTTCCTATTCATGTTAACCAGTGTTATCTGCACTTCTCGACTGTGTATAATTTAGATATATTATACAGAGTTCTTATATATGACTAATAGATTTTAACTAATGTAGATATTGCTTTCAGTGGATGTATTCTGTTTGTGATTTGTTTTTCTAATTCACCAACTAAGAGCATTCCATCAGTGAAGGGTAGGAAATGATCTCTGCATAACTAGTGCTGAAATACTCGCAAGGTCTGTCTTCCCTTTTTGCATCTAATGTTGAGGGAAGATTACCCAAGGACTTTGGAGCAATGTCCAATATTATTTGAGATGTAATAATCTAAAGGATGCGTATGCCTATGTTCAGGGTAATCAACTTGGTCATACTTTGTCTGCTCTTTATAAACTTCTGCTATGTACACACTGAAACAGTTTTCTATTATACAGAAGAGAGAATTTTGCTGTTTTTATATGATTCATTATATCAATTTCAAGATAGCTGAGAAACTGTACTTTCATTAAGACTCTTCCTTAAACTAAAACCCAGTTATGACTAGTTATGCATTACTGAACGTTCCTTACTCTCTTGTGGAATATACAATAGCTTCATGGCTCAAATTTTTTTCATTTTAATCAGTTTGACATATCTATATAATATATATAAAATTACTAAAATCTGAGTTACCTCATCTTCCTCTTTAAAAAATGTAGTGTACTGTGCTTTTGTTTAGTAATTTATATTTCATTCTAGCAAAGATTTTCAATATGACTGTTCTCATACAAGCATGCATGTCTGGTTTTTTGGGTTTTTTTCTTGTTTCTGTACAATCAACAGTGTTTCGTATCTGCAGTTTCCTTTATTCTTAGAGAATGCTGACATTTTTCTTGCAACTGTGAAGTTTTGAATTCAACATTAATGCTGTTCCTGCTTGCTTCTACAGAGGCTGTAGTTCATCTACTATTTTAATATCACAACAAGAAGATCCAGAGAGAGCCAATACTTCAGAAAAGCAAAAAACGGGGCAAGTGCCTAAGAAAGACAATTCTCGAGGAGTTAAACGCAGTGCTAGTCCAGATTACAGGAGGACCAATTCTCCTAGCTCTGCTAAAAAACCCAAAGCACTTCAACACACTGACTCTTCTTCCTTGGAAGCTAACAAGCCACATACAAAATCTAAGAGAAGACACTTGGACCAAGAACCGCCGAAGTCTACACAATTGCCATCAACAAGCAAGGCTCACACCAGAAAGGGTGGAGCTGCTGGTAGCACCCGAAGTCAGAAAAGGAAAAGGACAGAGAATCTGTCTTGTATAAAGAGTGGTTCAG
>NW_010417032.1:55483-62085 GCF_000710305.1 Buceros rhinoceros silvestris | reverse complement strand
TTCATCAGCTGAATCAACTGGCGCTGAAGAGAAGTCAGCAAAACTTTCCAAGCTGGCTTCAAAACCAGTGACCTCAGTCAAAGCTGGGTGTAGCACCATCACTGATTCTTCTTCTTCAGCTTCTACATCCTCCTCCTCTTCTGCTGTTGCCTCTGTTTCTTCTACTGTTTCTCAGGGTGCCAGAGTGAAACAGGGAAAGGACCAGAATAAGGCTAGACGTTCCCGTTCTGCATCCAGTCCCAGTCCAAGAAGGAGTAGCAGGGACAAAGAAACAAGTAAAACAGGTGGCTCTTCAAAGTTTGACTGGGCTGCTCGATTCAGCCCAAAAGTCAGTCTCCCTAAAACAAAACTGTCTCTACCAGGCTCTTCCAAGTCGGAGACATCAAAACCTGGCCCTTCAGGACTTCAGGCTAAGCTAGCAAGTAAGTTGTTCTTTTGTGGAGAAAATAAGCATTTATGTTTTAAAATAAGTCTTCTAAACAAATACTTCAGGCTTCTTGGGATCTTATTAGGGAAACTAACTTTCAGTATGTTGTGATGAATTTTTAAATAAAGCTACGACTGATACTACAGCTAAAGTAAATTATTTAAGTACAGTCAGTGTTCCATAAGTGTAAGTTCCTTCTCCATCTTGCAGATTGACTTAAAAGTAAAATACATGCAAAATAGTAGGATATGATGAAGATGTGTTATAAACTATCTTGATTATATTCCTCTTGTCACATTTCTTTCCTCTCATTTTCCTAAGCTTTTTGTCCTAAAGTGGGAGTGATGAAAGTTGGAAAACAAGTAGATAATACGCAGTTTCTTATTTCAAGCCCACTTTTGTAATTTTTACTTACTATGAGAATCTCTGGTGTTACTTGAAGAACGGTAATCTTTTAAATCTAGTGTACCTAGTGCCTGGGACATTAGTCACTTTATTTTTAAATTGTTCCTACAAAATATGTTCTCTGCTGAATTTGAGTATGAGGTACGATTCTTGGACATGGTCTCAAAGCAGAGCACCTGCTTGATAGTGTGCAGATATGCCTGTAGCTCTTTGCTTTGAACAAAACTTTTTTAAAATGCATTATGCTTACTTTGTGTACTGTATAATTTACTTACAGCATATATTTTCTAAAAACTTGTTTTACGAAGTTGGGTTTCTAAGCTTGTTTACTGTTGTTCCTTCACCTAGTCGCAATCACAATTGCCTGGCCCAGCTGGGATGTGGCTATAGCCAATGGTGTAAGAGCAACTGGATGTCTTCCTGTATAATCAGATAGATTTAATTGACCCATCAGGCTTGTTGTGGATAACTTGCATGACTGGAGTATTGATTCTGGAGTGACTTAACCTAATTGAAGAATAGCATTGGGGAGGGGGAGAGAGGTAACTTTCTTTATAGCAAGGTTTTATCTACCTGCTTCATTGTTCAAGACCTACTGGGTGATGAATTCCAGAGTAAAAACCCTGAATTTGCACAGGGCGGAGTGAGGGAGAAGTGGGTAGGAATTAGGCAAGAATGGGACTGACCAACAAGTTCTTAGCTTAATCTGCCCTTGTTAAAGACAACTTCTTAGCAATTAAGAAAAGCAAGAGGGAGGAGAAAATTTACATCCAACAAGTAAACAATGAGAAGGTGAAGGCAGAGGGTTAATTTATGTGGCAAGTCACAAAACTTCAGCACTCAAGGGGAAGGATGGGATAGCACAATGTAAGATGGGGGGTGGTGTTGAGTAACATGAAAAACAGCATTGAGAATATGAGCCTAAACGGTCTCCACAGAGTGTACTGAGAGGGCCAGCTTGACTACCTTTAGTTCTTCTGTGGCCTGGAAGTCATCTTTTGCAGAAAGATTAACTTGTAAGTGAATGTCTTGGTTCAATTTACGTCACAAAACCAAGTTGGTATGGACTGTAGGTGTGTGTATATGTATAAAAAGTCATGGGTAAGGGTCACAAGGCATGGTGAGAGACATTTCTAGACTAGAGAGGTTAAAGTTACTCTCTAGGTGGTGTCCCAATTTGAGGGGGTAAAAAAAGTATTTAACAGATGATTCTAGAAGTCTAAAATGTCTAATGCCTCTATTTTACTTTAGATCCCAGCAAAACTTATTCCAATGGTGATTATATAATACCGAGTATGATACATGAGTAAGAATGCAACCTAGAAGAGAAGTGTTAAACTGTATTTTCAAATAGTTTCAGCCTTTGAAACAGAGCATTAGAACTCTGACAGATTTAAGTGATCTTGATTAATAGTAACTACTGCTATCTTGTTTTCTCTTTTAAAAGAAAGCTAACTTGTCTGTCATACAGCTTCACTAACTCAAATATTAGGCCAAATTTGAAATATGTTAACAAAATATGCATTTTGGATAATGCTGAGAAATGTCAAGAAAATATTAAAATAAACCTCAGGGTAGGTTTTTAAGGAAGAATAGCTAAGTTCGAATATCTTCTGCAGCACACTACTAAGTACCCTTAGCGGATAAGAGAGTAGCTGATTTTTCACGCAGATATTAACACCCTTAAAGCTTTCTAATGCAGTAAGGCAAACTGCAGTGTAGATTAAATTATTGAGGTGTGCATCCCTCTGCCTGGAAACCTGTCCTTAGAAAGCATAGTAATCTTGTGTAGAAAGCGAAAGCTAAAACTCAGTAGGCTTGTATAGGGCTATAATATCCAAGAGGTATTTGAAGAAGCTTGAAACAGGACTCATAGAACTAGCGTGAATTAAAAAACAAACATGCAGACCTAACTCTGTAAGGAGCTCTGTAAGGAGCTGCAAAAACTTGAGGAAAAATGATGGCGGGAGTGGTTCTAGGAAGAAAAGTGGGAGGAGAGGGAAGATCATTCTAGCATATGGTTAGTCATGTCTGTATAAATACAATGCTGTTCACTTCTGGATACTGCAGTTCAGGAAGTAAAAGAAGAATTAGTAGGAGGTTTGGTCTGTGAAAGAGAAAGTGGAAGAGCTGAGCTGGCTTACTCTACTGAAGAGAAAATTAAGAGAGACATAGTTACTTTTGCAGAAGTTTCTCACTGAGGGGAATACCCTCAGGTTTCTTATCCAGTGAGGACTGGACATTTAATAGGTGTTAAGTTCCGGCAAGGTGACTCTCAGGGTCTTCACCTACACAGCAGTCTGTAACTGAGCAATAATGTCACAGAATAACAGCTGTAGAATTTGTTAGAAAAATAAAAACATGCTAAATTAAAGGTTTTTTTCACCTCTATTTTTGTAGATAAACATTTCTTGATGATGGGGGGGCAAAAACAAGAAACTTTGCTTTTGCTCTCTTGACTTAACTATTTTCCCATCCCTTGCAAGCCCTGTGTTGTGTAGGGGCTTTTAAAATGTTGTGAATCAGATCATCTCACTGATTATGTAACAATATAAAAGCAAGCTTAATTATATCTCTGTTATTAGGGAAATCTCTACTGCCCTTTGTGCAGTGTCTTGTGGCCTTTAAGTAGGAAAAAGCTGGCAATGATTATTGGGACAGCACTGCCAGCGGGATGGCTTAGGGTAGCTGTCCCTGATTGAGAATCTTCTACCTAATACTCTGAGATTTTGGGTGCTGGAGAGGTTGTTGGGGTACACTGGAAAGCCACAGGAGTGAACACAGAGCATGAATGGTGTATTAACTCCTGGCTTCAAGGGATTTGGCAGAGCCAAGGGAGAAAAGACTCTGAAAATAGCTCTGAATTAGTTTATTTGGGATTCTGGGTGACTGCTATCTTTGAAGGTTTTTAGAGCCTTAGAGCTGTGGATTTGGGATTGAGGAGGTAAGATGACCAACTTGGAGATACTTGGTTTAATTGTGGTGATGGGCTGTGTGGGGTTATAATCAAGAGTTGGGGATGTCTGGACTGGTACTGAGGGAGATGAATAGTGGAATATTAGAACTACAGGAGGTTTTCTTGCCTTCCCCTGCCACAGCTATTTTCACTCTATTCTGTCAGGAGGAGAGTAGTTCAACACAGGAACCAATCTTAAGTCTAAACTTCAGTCTTAACAAGTAAATCTCTAGTGGTTATCTTTCTGAACTGCAAATAAAGCATTTTTCATGTTATGGACTGAAAGTTTGACTAAATTTGTTTTGGCTTGGATAATATGTTCAGTCTTAAAATACCTGAGTGCAGTACAGCTATATTCAGAAGTTGTTTCTTTTATGTAACACAGTGCCTAAAAAAAAAAAAAAAAAAGCTGAAAAAAACACACTTTAAATTGTAAAGAGGTTATAGTCTTAAAATACCTGAGTGCAGTACAGCTATATTCAGAAGTTGTTTCTTTTATGTAACACAGTGCCTAAAAAAAAAAAAAAAAGCTGACAAGTAAACACACTTAATTGTGAAGATGTTATTAAGATTTTTTTTTTGGTTGATTTCTGTTAAGCTGCACTACTTCAAGTTTAGCTTGTTTGGGTCTATTTTCCTTCTCGGTCATTAACAGTAGTATTTGGCATGTAAATAGGATGATGTCAGAGCATAAGCAATATGTCTGTTTGCCGTAAGGAAACCTCTGCCTCAGTTCTGAAGCTTAATGAACTTTTTGCAGTTGCTGAATATGAACTGCTTAAATCTAGTTTTCTTTGGTTTTACTGAAAGTTCATGTCTGTTACTAACTTTTACTAGCTCTTTGAAACAGATCTCTGTGTGTAGATACAGCTCTGTATATTACAGAAATAGTGCTGAATAAACAAGCTCTGGAGATGACAATCAAAGCAATTCCTCTGAAAGCCCTTGCTGTCTGTCTGTGACAATATGACTGGTCCTTTTCTTTGTCTGGCAGTCCTGACGAAATGCTGATTGTACCTTATTTACCCATGAAGGCTTGGGGCTATTATCCTCCTGCAGCTTCCGTAGATAAAGGACAGGCCATGCTGGCAATGTGTTAAGGGGGAGATCAAATTTTGGTGACAAAGTGAGTGAAAGGAAGAAGGTTCAGTCCTACGCTGAGGAAATACAATCCTGAGGTATGGCATTGGGAAGACTCAAAAGGATTTGCAAAAGTGCAGGTGGTGAGATTGACTTAAACCTTCTTCAACGACAAACTTTAACGGCAGAGATGTCATTCCCAGGAAGGGAACAAGCTCTTCTTAGCCTTTGAAATTAATAGAGGGAGGTGGAAGTTCATATGTGCCCTGGTAGATAAATCAGTTAGAAAAGTAAAGATTGGAAAAGAGAAATGTGCATAAAGATCTAACAAGTAGAACATTCTTCATGAGCAACAGGAGAAAATTATCTCAACTATTCTGGGTGCTCAGGCTGTGATGTAGTCTGCAGCTCATCTACCAAACAGTAACTGGGTAACTTTAAATTCTCTAAAACCCACTTACTGAGTGGTAATTCAGTTTAAAGAGATGGCTCAGCTAATTTAACGGCTCTTACAGAAAAGGACAATTCCCTTTACAGCATCATTACCCTGCTGCTTCATGGCGTCTGTGCTTGACTGACCTGTGTTAAGCAAGCTCATATCAACAAACTGGCAAATACTAAAGGAACAAGAAACTACATAAGACATACACTTTGTGCCCCTTGGGATTGGTTTGGGAACAATAAGACACAAGCGAGTGTACCTTGCTGTTAAACAACAGTAAGTTTTCTACAGTTTTGTGGAACCTTTGCCCTTAGCAGAAATCCTGTTTTGATACAGGTTAAGTCAATCTTACTTCACTTACAACGGATGTGTGGTGTTTCATTGATAGCCTATGATTAAGTTGATGTGAAGTTACTTAATATTTAGGTCTGACTACTTGAAAATGGGTACCCACAGATTTGAAGTAGTAAGTGGTGCACTCATATGAAGAATTAAAATGTATTTGTGTATTTTTCCAGTGAACTCTGCTGTAACAAGGTGATTAACTTGTACTTTAGCTTTACGTTTGGAAGAATATCTTGCTTAGAATTTCACCACGCTGTTACGGTTACCAAGTAGCCTACTTTTCCATATAGGTAATAAGACCTCAGATAGGTAAACACATTTTGTTTGTAGTACAGTACTGTGCCTAGTGCATTTTCTGTTGTAAAATATAACCAGCTGTGAGGGATGTTTCATTATATCTCTGTATTTCTAGTACTTGAGAAGCTTAGATAGCTATGGCATGGGATCTTCCTACAACTGTTTCAAACTGGTTTCTGACTTGTATCTCTACTTTATAACACACTCCTCTCCCCAACCCCCCAGTGTCTTAATGTATGCTAATAGGGTTGGAGTCATCGTGTATTTCTGTTGTAGCAACTTCAACTTACATTTTCGGTTTGAAAGCATAGGTTATAAAAATGTCAGTGCTTTTTTGACTATTTGAAAAAGTTACATATTTTGTTCTATACGTACAGACCATCTGAAAATTAACGTGGCTGGCCTGTTTCAGTTCCGTGCTTGGTGGCTGTTAACTACAGAACCTTGTGGTTTTCTGAAGGCTGCCAAATTTGAGTAAGCCAGGTGTGTGGTAAATTCACAAATATCATGTTAACCTTCACCTGCATGGAACTTAATTGCACGCAGCATTGTTTTTGTAGGTTAAACATAGTATGGTGTTTGAAAGGACAGACTATTGACCAGGTCAGTAGCTGCATAGTTATTTTACCCTTTAGTACCATAATTCGGCA
>NW_010417032.1:45311-55383 GCF_000710305.1 Buceros rhinoceros silvestris | reverse complement strand
AATGTTTTAGGAATACGTAAATTAGTAAGAACAAGTTTCATAGGTACTGTGCTCAAAAGCATTTTACACTTAAATGAGTTATTTCTGCCTGTTGCCAGAAGAGGGAGCAGTGATCTAACATTCTCATCTTTTCAAAATTATTTACCTCTGTTCTAGTAATAGTATGTCTTAACTGAATGTTATGAAGTTCTTTTTTATTTTATTTATTTATTGTAGAGGCAGGGGGACTGAAATATAAAGCTGAGCCTGATAAGGATTTTTATTTTTTGACACTTTAATCACCATCCTTTTGGTTTGGAAGCTCTTAGGGGATATTTCAGCCTAATGGTAAGCTTGTTTATTATCTGAGAATGTTGTACTGCATGGGTTTTTTCTGTGTTTTAAGATTTACCTGGTTTTGCAGTGGGATGTGTAATCAGAACAATGGATTCATAACCTAGAGCAAATTAGTATCAGTTGTATCAGTCTGCAAATACTTAAATTAAAAAACTTGAACTCCTTTTCCAAAGCTGTAAAGACATGCTTGGCCTTAAGGAAGACCTTACAACAGTGATAGAGGTTGAAGGGATATAGTTGATATAGGAACACTAATACATATGACAGATCTCCACACCAGCACTCCTTGACTCTTGGAGGGGAGCATGATTTTGATTTAAGGCAGTTGTTCTTGACTGAAAATTGTGATTTAGCTAATGAAGATAATTGATTTAAGTTATGTATGCTCCCAGATTTACTCAGGTGGGGGAAACCCCCCACTTCCCTCCCCCACAGTGTAATTTCTTTCTCTTTTCTAAAGCTAAAGCATCTTAAGTGTTTTGAACTTAAGCATATGGGAATAATGGACTTATATCTCATAATGTGATACCTGTTTTGTGTAAGAAAGACGTAACAGTTTTAGAAGAGCTTGTATCTGTAAGTTAGGAAAAGGTGTCTAGGTAAAAACTTGGAGATTGATATTCCCTAACTCAGAATAATGAGCAAAACTAAATATCTGAACCTTTCTTTACTGGTATAGCAGTTCAGTGTAAGGTGGCTAAAAGCTGATGTGGGCTCATTGTGGTTCTTCTGTAGAAGCTGTTCTTCTACATAGAAGTTTCCTGTATGCAGAAGTTTCTTTTTCTTGTAGAACTGAATAATCAAGATTTATTCTTGATTATTTAAATATTACATAGGTCTAAGAAAATCTACAAAGAAACGTAGTGAATCACCACCAGCTGAGCTCCCCAGTTTGCGGCGGAGCACACGGCAGAAGACCACGGGCTCCTGTGCTAGCACCAGGTAAAATTTAAGATAATGAAATGGGATTACTGCAGTGGGTTGATACTACTGTCATTTTCATGCATGAAAACTGTCCTTATCTGTCTCTTACTTTGCTATTGTAGAAGAAGCTGTAGCTTTTCAAAGACTTGAGTGCTAAACTACAGTTCATCGTGAATAATAAAATAGATTACTATTTTGAAAAAAAAGACTTCATGGTACCACACAGAAGTCAGTTTTAATAGTGTACTTTAAGCTGGCTCAGCTTGTCAATAGCTGCATCTGAACAATACAACAAATATCTAAGTACTTAATATACTTTCTGATGCAGGGCAAAAGTATTCTGGAATTAATAGGTTTAAACAGCTGCTAGAGTAAATGGGAGGGGAGAGTAAATATGTCCTATTTTTGTAGTTGCATATATTCTGAAGCTAGACTTAAGCTTTTACAAGCTTTATTTTTTTTTTTTGCTCCTAAACAACATTTAATAGTTCCAGCAAAACTCCTTTTCCATCTTCCATGCCATAAAAAACTCCCCAACTTCTGAAGTCTGATTCTCTTGGCATGTGTGCATTTGAATTTGACTGTTTACTTCTTAGGCATATATCCATGTATTTGTAGTGTGATGACAGTAGTGTTTAAAAAAGCAAATTTAAAAAGGCTCATGCCCTCAAACTTGTTCTGGTACTGAAAACCAAGATGAACATCAGAGTTCTCTTCGTGCTTTCAGTTCAGAACTTCCTTTAAAGATAGTTACTCCGTCATCAAACTTCTGAAATGTGTATGAGGTTTGTAACTTACAATCACTTTAATCTTTCTCATTTTGACTACTGTATTTTAGTAGACCGCCTTGTGTTGAAGGGGATAACATAAGGACCTAGATGTAGTGTATTAATACAAACAAATCACTGCTGTGGTGTGTAAAGGAGGGTAAAGAAGAGTTGGATAATTTTGTGAAGACTCATAGTTACATGAATATCTTAATTTGTGCAACTTTATGGTAGTGATCTTCGTAAATGTTACATGATTTTGAGTAGTCTCACATTAAGAAATCTCTTGTCTTAGTTCATAAGGCATTGAAAGTTTGTTTTTTGAATCTTCAGTCGGCGAGGCTCTGGCCCAGGCAAAAGAGGAGCAGCTGAAGGTCGCCGACAGGAGAAGATGGCTGATCCTGACAACAACCAGGATGGAGTTAACTCCTCAGCTGTGCGTACAGATGAAGCTCCCCAGGGAGCTGCAGGTAAAAAGAAATTCCAACTGAGGCACACATAGTACAATTGCTAATATAAACTTCTTTGCATTTAAAAATAATGAAATTGATTAAGTTCTGGGGAGAAGTGATTTAAGCTGATACACATGGTAAATCATTCTGGAAGGTTTTTGAGTGAGAAGGACCTTTCCTTTTGGATTTCATCTCTTGGATGCCTGGTACATGTTTCAGTTACGCTTTTTTGTAGTCTCCAGATTTTAGTTTTCAGGTATCTACCTTTTTTTTTTTTTAAAAAAAGTAATTTTGGCTAGTACTGTGTGAAATACTATACTGCCAGCCAAAGAAGCACCAAACTGTTCAGAAGGATACCTTTACCTGTAAAAGCTCTTTTGTAACTAGTCATAAGTATTGTACAGGTTTTCCGTTGATATTGGAAGTGTGTCTGTACTGTAGAAATTTGTAAACCAAGTTAAATACTCTTACTTGCACAGTCCTGTTAAATGATACTTAATTTTATCATCTGGTCCTAATCAGTAGTGAGTTCAAAGGAGCCTTCCAGCAGTTGTGCTGGATTGTAGAAAACCTCAAACATTCTCTGTTTAAAGCTAGCTACATCAGTAAAAAAGTCAAAATTAGTGGAAACTAAGTGCAGCATAACACTCAATTAAGAAAAGCATATTTTCAGTAAGGTTATAGGCAAATCTGTCTGAAGGGTAATTTGCTGATCTAGTTCTATTTTTTTTTTTTATGATCTCATGTTATAGCCTTTCTCTTCAGCTTTTGGAAAGTATTAGACCTGTGGAGTGGTCTATTTAAAATGCTAATTTTATAGAAGTGTGATGGTGGCAATGTTAAACGCAGAGCACTCTTCTAATGGTGGACACTTTCCTTGGTGGTGGAATTGATGCAAAATTTGCAAGTTTAAAGGCACCGTACCTTGCATTAATCTCTATTTCTTCAGCTTCTAGTTCTGTTGCTGGGGCTGTAGGTCTGACAACTTCTGGAGAAAGTGAGTCAGATGATTCTGAGATGGGAAGACTACAAGGTATAAGAGTTGTTATTAATTTGCAATTTTTTTCCTATTTGTTTGCAGTCTATAAATAGCCATACCTACCCAAATTCTGTATTATATGTAGTGGGAAGGCTACATTGTGTTTTTCTGTAAGCATGTTGTTTTGCTTACAGTAGTAATGAAGTACGGAGTTACAAGCACTAAGTTCACTAAAGATGCAAGAATTTGTAAGTAATGTTGGGAAGGGCTGTCAGTGTTCTTATTTACATTCTGTATAACAAAGCTGCTATTGATGATTTTTCAGGAGAAGGTGGAAGGCAGAGAATGGAGAGCTCAGTGTATGTGTAAGCTCAGATAGGAAAATAAGTCTTTGCAAGAATATTTTCAGTTGATAGGCCAGGTTAGGTCTACTGTTACTCTGCTTGCTTCTGGAAGACATTTTTCTTTTTTTTGTGCTTGTCATTGATACCCATGTTGCTGTAAGCTTTGACCAAACGAAATAAAGGTTCTTAAAATGCTTGCTTTTGTGCTTGGGCTAAAGGATTCAGGTCTCAAAACCTGAGAGTATAAACAGATAGAAACTCAGTTTGCATGTCCTGCAACTGTTTTAATGATTTTGCCCCTACACTGCAAGGAGTTCTGAGATCATGAACTCCCTTGCAAAGGTTTCAGTCAATCTAGATGTTTAATGTGGACGTGAGTGCTGTCACTACCAGTCCACTTGTTTATAGTACTCTGTAAGCATAGGTATGCATAAGGAATATTGAGCTAAACTGGTTTTTTTACTTTTCATCATTATCGAATTGATCAGCAGTAGTCCTGGGTGCTACAATAAAAATCAGAACCACTTGCTTAGTCTAGTGAAGTGACTTAGTCTATTGACAGTACTGAAAAGTGATTAAAAACAAAATCAAAACCCCCCTAGTATCTAGTAACAGTTCTTTCCTCTGATGCTCATCAGCAAATTAAGCTGTGAACCTTGTTTCAGTGACATTTTTTTTAGATTAGTAGTGCCATTCAGTTCCTGAAAATGTGAAGATAAATGTGAACTCAAATGACGTAAAACAGATTGAAATTACACTCTGGTGTATCTCCTATTCTGGACCTAGACTTATAACAATTTAGGAGACTAGATTTCTTCTGTGAAATACCTAACTCTGGAAACTCAGTGGGTGACTTCTTAAAAGGCCTTAATGCTCTGATGCATTAAAAGATGAGTTATTTTTTTCCCTAAAGGTCATCTTTTTGGTGGTGTGTGTTTTGTTTTTTTAGAAATCAATGTAGCTGCAGTATTCTAATCCTAACTCTTCTTTCACAAAGTATTAAAACTCTAGTAGTCTTAAGTTATAGCCTCATGGAATTTAAGCTTTTAAAAATATATGTAGAAGCTTTGACAATGGCTGTTATCCTCTGTTTGCTTTTAGCTCTGTTAGAGGCTAGGGGTCTTCCTCCTCACCTGTTTGGCCCTCTTGGTCCTCGGATGTCGCAGCTCTTCCACAGGACAATTGGAAGTGGAGCTAGTAAGCAAAGTTTGTCTAATTTGACTTAATTCTTTCCACTTCCAGACTAGTAGAATTCAGTCACTAGTAAATTCTAATATTTGTATTAGCTTGATAGTTTAATATTTTATATGTTGGAGATTTGTATGTCATGGTAGTGCTAGACTACTGGTCAACAATATTAATATGCTTGTCTTGCTTGGAAGAGAAATTTGCTTTAGCCGTATTTCTTTTCTTTTTTTGGGGGGCATCTTAATGTTCCCTTGTAGGTGGAGAAGGGAGGGTTCTTGCCTTTTCACTCCTTCCTTGTCTATTTGTTTTGCATGATGGGCTGCTTAACAAAAGACCCCTCCAACCCCTTTGGTGTTTTTTGCTAGTGTTAAACAAATGCTTAAACTAGCTTTAAAACTATTAATAGGTACTGTTTCTAAGGTACGTTTTTTATAGCTTGAGAAGTGTCTTAGGTTTCAGACAGAAGTAATTTCCTTCAGACGTTGTCAGTGAGAACACGGGTCCTTAGTCTTTTCCATACGTCTGCATTATGCAGCTGGATGAGATGCATACCTTATAGTCCAGGTTTGTTTGGCTTCCCAGGACAGCCAAAGGCAGCCTGCCCAGAAGATGTTTCTAAGGTACGTTTTTTATAGCTTGAGAAGTGTCTTAGGTTTCAGACAGAAGTAATTTCCTTCAGACGTTGTCAGTGAGAACACGGGTCCTTAGTCTTTTCCATACGTCTGCATTATGCAGCTGGATGAGATGCATACCTTATAGTCCAGGTTTGTTTGGCTTCCCAGGACAGCCAAAGGCAGCCTGCCCAGAAGATGATGGGGTCTCATGGATACTCCATGTGCTGTATTATCCATGCGGTGTGTTAAAAAGTCCTTTACTTTATGAAGGTGGAGTGGTGTGGGTTCTGGCATCTGCTGTAGGTTGGCAAGATGGCTTTGTTATAGTCCAGGTTTGTTTGGCTCCCCAGGACAGCCAAAGGCAGCCTGCCAAGAAGATGATGGGGTCTCATGGATACTCCATGTGCTGTATTATCCATGCGGTGTGTTAAAAAGTCCTTTACTTTATGAAGGTGGAGTGGTGTGGGTTCTGGCATCTGCTGTAGGTTGGCAAGATGGCTTTGGTGAGTAGTGTGGTAGACTCATTGTGCTGACCAGTCTGCGCTAGAAAGACAGCCAAGAGTGAGATTTTGCCTCCCTTTCGTATCCTCCCCTCTTTATGACAGGGAAAGGAAGTGACACTACAGAGGAAAACAAACTATCTCTGGTCTTCACTCTGGCAGACATATAGCATAATAGTTCTCTTGAACACTTGGGTTTTCTAATATCTTCTTTCCTAATCTTTTTTTCTGGTTATTTAGGCTCTAAAGCCCAACAGCTTTTACAAGGTCTCCAAGCCACTGATGAAAGTCAGCAACTACAGGCAGTGATTGAGATGTGCCAGCTGTTAGTCATGGGAAATGAAGAAACATTAGGAGGATTTCCAGTCAAGAGTGTTGTACCAGCTTTGGTAATGAATAAATCTCATTTCTACTGGAGACTGTAATACTTCCTTCAATATGCTGCTTAAAATTTTTTATATTACGTATTTTTAATTATATATTTCTGTGCATTTGTGTGTCTGTAGATCTCATAATTTGGTTTTTAGGGCATGTTTTACTAAATTTTGTTAAATTTAATTCTTTAAATTCAATTAATACCAGTTAATTCTTTAATAGCTCAATAAAATAGGTAGTGGCTCTTCTGAAACTTAGCTGTTGACACAGGACTTTTACCAAAATTCAGTGATACTGATTTGTGCCCTGTATGTTATCTAGATACTTTTTACTAAACTAACAATGCTTTTTTTAAAACAAACAGATAACACTGCTGCAGATGGAGCACAACTTTGACATTGTAAGTGATTTGTAATGTTCAAGAAATTTTTTGAGACAAAAACGTGTCTTCTGAATTTAAAACCAAATATTTATATGTTTAATAGATGAACCATGCATGTCGGGCTTTAACGTACATGATGGAAGCACTTCCCAGATCATCTGCTGTAGTGGTGGATGCAATTCCTGTCTTCTTGGAAAAGGTAAATGAAATAAAAACTAAACTAAAGTTTAACTAGTGTTAAACTAATCTGAGGGGATTTTATCTTTTGTTTTAACTTCAGGATATATCGTTAAGATAATGGCTCCTTTTCATAGCTTGCTAGCTAATATGTAATGCATGAGAAGCTTTTAAAAACAGGTTTACACCTGTTCACACCCTTACTGGAAAGCACTGTTTCACTGAACCTTTTGTCTGATTTGTGTTGCAAAGATAATGTGTAATTATACAAACTGCTAACTATTGAAATAGCTATATAGCTGTCTAGCCTTAAATTGGCTGTCTTGACTACAACTGGCAGTACAGCTGCGTTAGCATATGTGTCTTAGTACAGGATAACTGTCTAAATGTTTAATGAAGATTATTTTTACAGACTGGTTTAGGGATTGATGTACAATCTTCCTTGTTTTCTTGTAGCTGCAAGTTATTCAGTGCATTGATGTGGCAGAGCAGGCGCTTACGGCCCTGGAGATGTTATCACGCAGGCATAGTAAAGCGATTCTGCAGGCAGTAAGTACAAAATAATGCAGTTTTACCTCTGCTAGTTCTATGTCTTGGTGATCTTCTGTGAAGATGAAATCAGGAAATTTAGTTTCTGTTATTTTTAGCAGGACTGAGAGTTTGTTTATTTTATTATAGGGTGGGTTGGCAGACTGTTTGCTGTATCTGGAATTCTTCAGTATAAATGCACAGAGGAATGCACTAGCTATTGCTGCCAACTGCTGCCAGAGTATAACACCTGATGAGTTTCACTTTGTGGCAGACTCTTTGCCACTGCTTACACAAAGGTTAACCCATCAGGTAAGAAGCTGTTATAAAATGAGAACTTCTAATTTTGACCGGAAAGTAGTATAAAGTTGCCTCCAGATATCTAGTTCTTTACTCTGTATTTGTCTTTGCAATGTCATAACTGCCTTTAAAGTTTCTATGCTGTCAGCTTGTGATACTTTATCATGCATGTGGACCTTTTGTTTTTTGTAAACGTGCTGTAAGGATTTGTGACACCTATTAATTTTGTAAAATGAGGTAAATAAAGCACTTAGAGTATGAATAATAGCGGGTTTGTAGTCCTTGTTGCCCATCAGTAAGAGGAAATACAGTAGCATAACTGTCTTTTTTCTTAACAGTTTGGTTGTAAGGTTCCCTTGTATTTCGAACTCTTAAAAGCTTTGGTTTCAATTTTTGTTGTTGTTTTTTTTCCTGGTTTGATTTTTTGGGAGGGCTTACAGATTTTTAAAAAGGAAGTTCCTACTCTTGCACGATAGTTTGATGCAATGAATCCTAAATCATGGGTCTCCTAAGATCTGCTATCCTTCAATGCTGCTGTGATCATAAACGAATACTTATAATGACACAAAGAGAATATACTGCTTGGTTGGCAGATCCCTGTTAAAAAGGTGAAAAAGGAGAAATTATTTTGTTCCTTAACAAAAGCTACTAAATGAGAGCTTTCAGGAGGTGTTTTGTGTATTCTTGTGCTATTCGTAATTTTGCCAACATCCTCTTGCTGAGAGACTACTTGAATCTTTGAGGCAGCTTCACAGAAGTCAAGTATGAGCTTTAGATGGTGCTTTGGAAAGAGGAAGCACCATTCTCAGCAGTAGTAGGGACAAGTACTGACTCCTGCTTTCTGAAGAGAAGATACAGTCCACAAAAGTAAGATTTCAAGAAACTTTTGAAGTGGGTTTTTTTAAAAAAAAAAAAAAAAATCTTGAGTTGAACTCTAAACAGAATAGATGAGGTCAGAAGAGACCTCTCAAATTATCTAGTCCTAATTCCCTGCTTAAGCAAGGTCAACTAGAGCAGATTGCCCAGGACCATGTCCAGCTGGGTTTTTGGTTTGTTTTTTGAATATCTCCAAGGACAGGGACTTAACCTCTCTGGGCAACCTCTCCCAGTGTTCAACTACCCTTAGAAGTGTTTTACTGTGTTCAGATTAACTTTTGAGCGTTTCAATGAACTTTTAATGACCTATTTTAGAGTAATTTTTACTATCTTGGTGTCTTTGGATTTGCTGTCTTGGCTGCAGTGCATGATATAAAAATATCAAGTTTCATTAGTCTGTAGAACAGTAGCCTTTCACTCCTGCTTATTATCTGTATCTCTGTTGCTTTGGCTTTGTAGCTCTCTTCCCTTTTGTTTCCTCCTTGTAGAATCCAGAAAGGATATTATAGATCCATTTATTCATCTAAAGGTCCGTAAAGGTATTTGTGTTGCAAGTGGGAGGTGTTTCCCAGGGAATATGCAGGAGCACAGCCATATCAGGAGGTCAGTTTAGACTGTATCAATGAATTTAAAATTCAGAGCTCTAATATTCTGTAAAATGTGATTCGACTGGCCTTTTTGGAGAAACTTTATGAATGCGTCAAAATGATAGGGTAATCTAGTGCAAGTTAAAATATTTCAGTTCAAACATACTTAATTTTTTTATAATAGGACAAAAAGTCTGTTGAAAGCACTTGTCTCTGTTTTGCACGGCTAGTGGACAACTTCCAGCATGAGGAGGTAAGGGTGTGGTTTTTCAGGGTGGATTTTTGTTTCCTTCTTCCCTTCCTGAGTTTCTCCTAAGGGTTTCCCTTTTGAATTCAGACTAATGTTTTCAATTTTGCTGTTCCCTCCTGAAGAACTTGCTGCAGCAGGTTGCTTCCAAGGACTTGTTAACAAATATCCAGCAACTCTTGGTAGTGACACCTCCTATCTTGAGCTCAGGAATGTTCATCATGGTGGTGCGCATGTTTTCCTTAATGTGCTCCAACTGCCCTACGCTTGCAGTCCAGCTTATGAAGCAAAGTGAGTTCTTATGCTATCATTTTCTGGGGGACCTATTTAAGTTACTACCTACAGTTGATATGGAGCTCAGCGCACTTGATTATACAAATGTTGTGTTCTTTTTGTTTTTCTCTCTCTTACTGTGCTTCTCCTGTGTTACAAAGTTTAGTTAATCTTGTTGAAAGTGTGTAGTGTTTTGTTTTGCTTTTGGTTCCCTTCCCCCCCC
>NW_010417032.1:42495-45261 GCF_000710305.1 Buceros rhinoceros silvestris | reverse complement strand
AAAGTGTGTATGTTTTGTTTTTGCTTTTGTTTCCCTTCCCCCCCCCCCGGCCTTTTTTTTTTTCCTGAGGGATTTTTCCTCTTTTTTTTCTCTGGCTCTTGTCACTGGAGTGCTCTCCTTATTTTGGGTCTGTATTAGGTATACAAGTTAATCTCATTCCAACACAAGTTAAGCAATTCTTTTGTAATGTTTACCAGGTGAGGGAAATGTGATTTAAGGTTGTTTTTTCAAAGGGAAAAAATAAGAAAAGAAATTGCTGTGTAGCTGTCTTAGTTCTCACTCATTTTCTTCTTTCCACCTCAAAATTTTGACTTGACATTTTGACAGCCCTGTATGGTCCCGTTTTCTTCTGTGCCCTGTATAGTGAATGATACTTCTCCCCTAGATGTACCTTAAAGGTAAAAAAAACCCACAGCCCAACAAACTCCACCTCTTACAATGTTCAAAGAGATGGCTTTTGTCTTACTGTCTACTGTCCGTTTGCTTCGGGCAGAGACTATATCTTCCATGTAGTGTCCAACACAAAATGGAATCCATATTCTTGTATAGACAATCTCATTAATAATAATTTTTATAGATATTGCTGAAACACTTCACTTCCTCCTTTGTGGAGCCTCAAATGGGAGTTGTCAAGAACAAATTGACCTTGTTCCGCGAAGTCCTCAAGAACTTTATGAGCTTACTTCTCTTATCTGGTAAGTTGTGCAACCCTAGGTTTTGGGACTGGCTGGCATGTTAAAAGCCCTATCTTCTCAAAAATGAAGGCAGTTTACAGCTTAGGACTTTACTGTATAATTCTATTAAAATACTCTTTCAACATTCTTCACAGTGAACTGATGCCTTGCCTGCCAAAAGAGGGAATCTTTGCTGTTGATACTATGCTAAAGAAAGGAAATGCGCAAAATACAGATGGTGCGATATGGCAATGGCGAGATGACAGGGGTCTCTGGCATCCCTATAACAGGATTGATAGTCGGATAATAGAGGTAGTAATTCCACACACTTGTGCAGTGATGTTTTTTTAAACATGCATACGGTTTTACAGCTTTGCAAATATCAGCCTTGTTCTTTCTGAGTAAAAGCATATAAATGTCCTCAAACCTCCTGCTCTAATAGTGCACTGTTTTGGTATTCAGTAATGGCTGAACTGTTTTTATTGTATTTCCGTCATTGTTTTTCCTACTGTGTTTGCCCCTCTCCTGACCTTTCATATAGCTTCCTATGTGTTAGGGATTTATCACCTTTTAACCTTTTGCTTGTTTTTAGGCAGCTCATCAGGTTGGTGAGGATGAGATAAGTCTGTCTACACTTGGGCGTGTCTATACTATTGATTTTAACTCTATGCAGCAAATAAATGAAGATACTGGAACAGCACGTGCCATTCAGCGAAAACCAAACCCTTTAGCCAATACTAACACTAGTAAGTACAGCTTAGGAGATAATTGGTGTCTCTAGCTATGGCTAATATATCATAGAATAACAGAATGATTTCGGTTGGAAGGGACCTAGGTCATCTAATCCAACCCAGTGTATGCTGGGTTATGCAACCTGTATTTTTTTTAGGGTTTCTCTGGAACATCTGATTTATGTGAATAAAGACAGCTCTACAACAAAACTCAAACTGCTGAAATGTATGAACATGTAAACTCTTTTCCTGAGAACTGAAAATGCATTAATTTGGGAGGGGAGCTTGGGGGTGTTACTGGAGTGGGATTTTCTGAAACGGTTTTGTTCATACAGCTCTTTATTTAATGAAGAGTGTGTGAGGACTTCTTATTATTGTATAGAAATATGCAAGAAAACTGAAGAAAAAACATTTAACTCCTTGAAAGAGGAGTATTTGTTCCTACATTCTTGCTATCAGTTCCACTTCTGCTTCTTAAATTATATCTTTTGAATTAAAGATTTTAACTTAATTCAGCTTTAACAAAAGAAAACACTCAGGAGAGATGCAAAGAACTGTGTCGTGATTTATTGCACAATTTCATAGGTGGACATTCGGAGTTGAAGAAGGATGATGCTCGAGCACAACTAATGAAAGAGGACCCAGAACTGGCAAAATCCTTTATCAAAACATTGTTTGGTGTTCTTTATGAAGTGTACAGTTCTTCAGCTGGACCTGCAGTTAGACACAAGTGCCTTAGAGCAATTCTTAGGATAATTTATTTTGCTGATGCTGAACTTCTGAAGGATGTGCTGAAAAACCATGCAGTTTCAAGGTGGGTTCGTTAACTATTGTGAATGAAACAGATTTTGAGCTTACAGCTCAAACTTGTGATTTTTTTTTTTTCTTAATTACCTTTTTTGGAGAAAATTTTACTTTTAGACCTTTATTTTCTGAAAGCTGAGGCTGCCAGCTTTTCAGGGTTTTTTTACATTTTAGATTTTGCAGTAGGTGCCAACATTAGGTGGTGTTACAAGGGCTGCTCCGAAAGTGATGCCTCCTGTTCTATTATGTTGGCCCTCGATGTCAGAGGCAGATGTTGGTGGTTTGGCAGTAGAGCTTGAATCTGCCTGCCAACATTCAGGTAAGTTTTGTTGCTGTGCGACAGACGGCAGCAGAGGGGCAGCCTGACAGAACGGTGTCTGCCATGGAAGCGCGTATGAAACAAAGCTGTGTAACCAAATTCCTCCATGTGGAAAAAACTGCAGCCATGGACGTTCATTGATGCTTGCTGAACGTTTATGGAGACCAAACAGTGGGTGTCAGCACAGCAAGGCAGGGGTGGCACGTTTCAACAGGAGAGGCAGTGGCGGTGGGGGCCC
>NW_010417032.1:34186-42215 GCF_000710305.1 Buceros rhinoceros silvestris | reverse complement strand
CGCCGCTGGGGCAGATTTTTAACAAGTGTGGCGTGCACGCTAGTGTTCATTGCTGGTGAAAAAGCACAGCCAATGATGGGGACTGTGTCGAAAAATAGTGTTTGGTAGCTGAGAATTTGCTCCATCAAATGGTGTTATTGTGCTCTTTGTATCTTTTGTCATTTCCGTGGAAATAAATAGGAGGCATTACTTTCGGACTGACCTATGTATTAGACATTTAGATTACCTAGATGGCTCTGTGTACTAGTAATGTCTAATATTACCATTTTCTGTTTTTTCTGGTTGCTTAAACTTGCCTATAAACTTTTCTGAGGGCAAGATGACTTTTGAGGTAATACAGTGTGAACAATAACATGGCATTCAACTGGTAAGTTCTATTCATGAAACCTCTCTTACATGTTGTACCATTTAAGTTAGGGATCTAAATAAAAGGATGTGATTAGAAAATAAATTGACCAGTTTTTCAGAAGCAGTACGAAGTTCCACATCACTGTTGTCTTTAAAGGAAGAAAACGCTCTCTTTTCCTTTGTGCCGCATGTTAAAACTTGGTAAAAGTGATTAGGCAGGAAGAGAATTTATTCAGTCTTTTTATAACTTTTACAAAAGCACAATGAAATTTGTTTGCTTTCAGTCTCCAGGACTATAATGCAAGATGACCTGGCTTGACTTTTTTAATACAGCAGAAAATAAAAAGACAAACCTAATTCTAATAAATTATCTGTTTTAGTCATATTGCGTCCATGCTGTCGAGTCAAGACCTTAAGATAGTAGTTGGAGCCCTGCAAATGGCAGAAATTTTAATGCAAAAGTTACCTGACATTTTTAGTGTTTACTTCAGAAGAGAAGGTAAGCCTTGCTTTTTTTTTTTTTTTTTTTTTTTTTTTTTTTTTTTTTTTTTTTTTTTTTTTTTTTTTTTTTTCCCCTCTTCACCTCCTTATTAGTCTTTTAAAAGCGCGTGTGTGTAGAATCCGTATCCTTTACCCTCTGGTCCATCTCCCCTAATCTGTAAGTAGTAAATACTGGTTTTGAATAATAAAGGCACATCCATGCAAGCTATCCTTCTGTGACTAGGGAGGAACTGACCTTCTGGAGAAGAGAAGCTTAGGATTTTTTCAGAATCTGAAACAAATTTGTACAGGTTTGCTAGTGAACTTATATTTAGGCTGAAATGACATGGCTACTCTTAACTGTACGAAACTGATCAGTCTTTGGGAGGAAGTCTTTATTCTAATCCACTGGGCATTTTTGGGATTCTTTAGCTGCTGTTCATACTGTTGTCTTTTTTTTAAGGCTGTGTAGGTTAACTTTCTAAAGAAAGGCTTGAACAGCTTTTAAAACTTAATAGTTTGGTGGGGTGAGCCAATGCTGCCATAGTCAAAACAGAGATTCAAATTACAGACTTCTACCTTTCCAAATACCTTTGTCCCTGCCCTACCACACATCCACACCTCCCTGAAACGCCCCACAAGCAAACCAGCCCACCAAACAAAGATTTCTTCTTTTGCAAAGGGGTGATGCATCAAGTGAAAAATTTAGCAGAGTCTGAGGCTTTGCTAACAAGCCCACCGAAAGTATGCACTAATGGATCAGGAATGCTGGGTACCACTACAACAATAAATACTGGAACAGCCACTGCTGCCAGTAATGCAGCTGCGGATTTGGGCTCTCCCAGCTTACAACACAGCCGGGAGGATTCTTTGGATTTGAGCCCACAGGGGTAAGTGCACTTTGTAGAAAAAAAAACTAGTCTAGCGTTATTTTTGAGTGTATTGGGTATGGTATGTTTTTGTTTGATTGGTTTTTTTAAAGTCTTTACTGACATGAGCTGCTACAATATCAACTGCAATTTGTTGTAGTATTTTTCTCTAAGACTTTGGAGTGGTATTGAAGCTATCAATGGGTATTTCCGGTTCATTTTATATAAAATGATTAAAAAAAAATAGTGACCTGATGGTTCTAATGTAATGATATGAAGCAATCTGCTGTTTGGGGGGAGGCTGGAGAATGCCAAGAGCAACAGTTGTAGTCTCATGTAACTCTTGAGGACAGAGTGATTATTTCAGAGAGACGATAGCTACGATGCGTGGTTCATTTCTGCTGGAGAATGGAGGAAAAAAGTAATCCTTAAGTTACTTTGTTGGAATGCAACCATTTTGAATGCTTGTAAAATAAAAATCTCTTGTAGGAACTCATTATTCTAGTGTTACACAGTTTGCCTTTATTTTAAAGGTGAAATGTGTGTCTTAATGTATTGGCATAGTAAGGAGACTCACTTTAAACCAGAACTGAAACATGTGAACTAGGGAAGTAGAAACTCCATAAATTATTGAAAAAGTGTGTCTGGGCTTTAATAGGGGAGGCACATCAAATCCGGTGTCTTTTGGTGTTTAATCAGTAGAGATTTGTGGATTTTTTTTTCTTTTAAGTGTATATGAATATGGTGGATGGAAACATATTACTTTACTTTTAAATTTGGACAGACGACTGAGCGATGTTCTGAAGAGAAAAAGACTGCCAAAACGAGGGCCAAGGAGACCAAAATACTCTCCTCCAAGAGATGACGACAAAGTAGACAATCAAGGTAGATCTTTAAATGTGATACTCTTACCTCTCTTTTAAATTTAAAATTAAACTTATAAGCTGTCAAAAGTGCTACCTATAATAAACCTGTTAATTCTCTTGATTTTTTGCCTTTGCTTTCTCCAGCTAAAAGCCCTACAACTACTCAATCACCTAAATCTTCTTTCTTGGCAAGTTTAAATCCTAAAACATGGGGAAGATTAAGCACACAGTCCAACAGTAATAATATTGAACCAGCACGAACAGCAGGAGTAAGTGGTCTTGCAAGGGCTGCTTCCAAGGATACCATTTCCAATAACAGGTACACACACAAAAAGTCAATACTTGTAATATTGTGTTGACTTTGAGGTGCAATTTCTTTGTTACAATAAGCCATCAGGTGATTAAGTAGCAACTATCCAAGAAGTTTGAGCTTAACAGTTGTTAAAATAAGTCTGAAAGATGAATCAGGAAATTAAGGTAAAGAAAATAACCTTACTATTAAGTTTGAAGTAGTATGCCAGGTGTAAGTTGGAAGTGGGGAAAAATGGTGCGAGTAGTAATAATCTGTAGAGAATAGGCCTCTACTGTGTTTGAGTAAAAGGAAAGGGTTTTTGTCTGTGACTGCTGTTAAACGTGGGAAAAATAATACTGTGGCAGTGTTTACTTGTAATATTGGAGTATGCAAATGCGAAGTGTCGCCAATTGCCTTTTGTGTGCTTCTTTACAGAGAAAAAATTAAGGGCTGGATTAAGGAACAAGCCCATAAGTTTGTAGAGCGTTATTTTAGTTCTGAAAACATGGATGGAAGCAATCCAGCGCTAAATGTATTACAAAGACTTTGCACTGCAACTGAACAACTCAACCTCCAGGTTAGAAAAGGCAAACTTTCTTGGAGTAGGAGTGGGAATGGAAGCAGAAGTAATATTTAGGAGGAAGCTAGAAAGCATTTTAAACAGCATAGTTTTTCAAACGTCCCCCTGTTTGTCTCCCACATGAATGTCATGTAAAATATGTATCAATCTGAGTATTTTTTTAAAAAAACTCTTAGGTTTGGAGCTCATCTTTACATTGCATGAGTAAGAAATGGGATCTTGCATTTCTTTTAGAACAGGAAAAATGTAGGTGTTGCCTATAATGTCTCCTTTTGAATAGAGAAATTGCTTAGCCTTATCCTCAGATTATTTGCCCTGTTATTGCTTGTATTGAGTTCCTATACACTCCAGACTTTCCCCTTTTTTCTTCCTTTTAGAGCTGTTCCATGCACTACGAGGAAAAATAGTATTTCTTAAGCCCTTAATACCTGGGTAGTAAAATACTAACTTAATATTTTTCAGATGGATGGTGGAACAGAGTGCCTTGTAGAAATCCGTAGCATTGTCTCGGAGTCTGATGTCTCCTCATTTGAAATCCAGCATAGTGGATTTGTTAAACAACTGCTGCTTTATTTGACATCTAAAAGTGAGAAAGATGCTGTAAGCAGGGATATCAGATTGAAAAGATTTCTTCATGTATTTTTTTCTTCTCCAGTAAGTTTTCTTGATTATTGCCTTGTAGTTCTTAGATGTCTTTCTCTCAAATTGTACTTAACCTCCCTGAGAGACTCAGCAATAAACTTGACTTAAAGATGGAGTACAGAAGGAATGTTTTGTTTGTCTAAGCTGTATAACGCTGCAGTTTTAATGTGGTTCTGTGTCTTTACAGGTCAAACTTTTTAGAATACCCTGTAATTACAGAAAATTACACACTACAGGAGAAAAAAACTTCCGAAATGGTCTATTGTCTGAGTCTTGAACAACTTAAAAGTGGTTCCTGACTTTTAAGAAGTTGATTTGGAAAGAGTTTGGATAGTAATCATATCACTTGCTCCTTTAATCCTAAATACTGCAAGAAAACTAGATTATCCTATTTTTAAAGGAAAAAGTTTAAAGTGGAGGAGAGAGAAGTAGATAACTACAGCTTCCACAAAGTTCATTTCTCATGGTTAAGGATGAATGCTTAAAATTTGTAGGGCTATTCCATTGAAAACAGGAGAGAAGTGTGTTCTTTGGAACAGGTTTTTCATCAACTTATGTGTCATCTAGTCATACTAATACTGCTGTTACTTTAAATGAGAGCAGTGATTCTTTTTTTCCTTTTTTTCTTAAAAAAACCCCTAACAACTTGTGTTATAAATTGTATAAGACAGAGTAATTCAAGAACGTAATTAAAAGACTGAAATACATTTCAGCTTCCTGGAGAAGAACCCCTTGGAAGATTAGAGCCATTAGAAAATGCACCTTTGTTGGCATTAGTCCATAAAATGAACAATTGCCTCAGTCAGATGGAACAGTTTCCTGTCAAAGTGCATGATTTCCCTAGTGGAAATGGAACAGGGAGCAGGTAAGGATTAATGGTCAGGTAACAGTTCTGTTGAAAGCTTTTGTTTTCTTAAACTCCTTTAAAGTGCTAAAAGTTCCAAGGGGTAAAGGAAATCTCTGGCCCTGTTAAAGACAAACATTTACACAATTGTTTTTTATTCAGTGTAAGTTTGAATATTTAACCAAATGTCTTCTTACCATCATGAAACTACTCTCACTTAGTTTGGGGAGAGGATGTGTAATTTTAAATGTAATATCTAAGCTTTAAAAATGCAAGTGTCTTCTTTGTCCCTGTGTAACAAACACTGGAAAGAAATAATCTATTTATTGCTGAGACACTGATTTTTTTTTTTTTAAGTGAAGAAAGCTGCTGAGATTTTGTATTAAACACTGAACTTTCTTATTCAGATTGCTTCTGTTCTCTAGGATAATAATGGGTTGAGTGATAACTGTTGGCTGTCAACATAGCTTAAAATAACTGTACACCTGCCTTGTGTGTTAAGGTAGATTAAATTTGGAATCCAACTTGTTATTTGTGTGTTAAGTACCAAATATGAGTGATTAAAGACTTTTAAATTTTTTTTACATTAATAAAACAACACTTTTTAAAATTCTGTGTATGGCAGTTAGTAAACCTATTTCAGTATAAGTTGCATGTAAGTTTTGAAAGTATTTCATGGTACTGGCTAAAAGTTCAATTTGATTATAGACATTCTCTTGTGACTGTGCAGACATTAGGAGGGGAGGAGCACAGAAAATGAATTTTTGAAAGCTATTCTTTAAATTTTGAAATGCCAAAAAACTTCTGTGTCTCAAGTAGTAAGATGGGTGGATAGTAGTAAGATATGGATTATTTTTGTCACTAATTGTGACCCAACGTCCATTATAGCACGCGTAATAGAGCCTCATGTTATAGCGTTAACCTAACTTACATTAAAATTCAGTAGGTTTTTTCTGAAATGGTTAAAATCCATGGGAATGAATGCAATACACAGATTTCTAATACTGGAAGGAATTAATTATCTTGATAGTGGCTTTTGCAAATCATATGTGCTCTGTAATCTTGACGCTTCCTAGTAATATGCAGTATTTCAGTAAAAAGTGGGGTAACTACAACAGTTGTAAAGTTGCTAATGATAGAAGCAAAATTCTGCTATTTTTAATAGGAAATTGAACGTGTGAAGTCAGACTACTGCAACATTATTTGGCCGCTAGTCTTGCTGTGGTTTATGTGAATGAGAATTTTGAGGCATTAAGATTTGGTAGTCTTTTCACTACCACCTAATAATAAAAGAAGCCCAAGATAAGAGGTTTGTGTAGAAAAACAGATAGTTGGGTCAGATGAAATGTGTATATAAACTACACTTCACAAGAGAAAAACAGAGGTGCTTTCACATTGTCTCTTTAGGTCCTTATTAAAAAAACATGTGAGTGGATACTTGCATTATCCACCCCAATTCTGATCGCTATTGCACTGCAGATAAACAGCTCTAAATCGCATGTGGCATCAGCTGACCACCGAAAGACTTTAGATCTCAAAGATGGTCAGTATAGGCCATACTGTAATCAAACCTCAGACTGAACTTTCTCTTAATCTATGTAGTTTCTATTAAAAATCAGATTTCGTCCAACCTGAATTCTGGTGTTCTTGTAAAACAAAATTTTTAATACCTTTATGTAAATCTTAATAGCTTTTGTCTAGTGAAATCAGCTGAGAAATAATACCATCAACAAGTGAATATATAAATGCATGTATAAGCATATGTTAATATATTTTTAATGCAGTTATGGTTATTAGATTCTTTGTGTAGCAACTTTTTTCACAAATTATTTTGAGTTTTTCTCTTAACAGAGGTTCTCAAGCTTTAAAATTCTTCAATACACATCAATTAAAATGCCAGCTGCAAAGACATCCAGACAGTGCTAATGTGAAACAGTGGAAAGGTGGACCTGTGAAGATTGATCCTCTGGCTTTGGTACAAGCCATTGAAAGATACCTTGTAGTTAGAGGTATACATATATTATGCAATCACATGTGTTCTGCTTCTTGGGATAGTTACCACTGTCAGTAGTGTAGAGTCCTTAAAAACCTGTGAGGATCATAATGTGAAGACAAATGGAAAGTACCTGTAAATGTGTCTTGCTCACAGGGGAGGAGACAGACTGCAGAGAATCTTCTGTTTTCTGGGACAAACTTTTGTAAAGAGTTCAGTCGAAATAGTAACAGAAGTGTAATCTAGTTGACTGTCAGACTGGCTGTAACTTGCTGGTTTTGATACTAAAATTTGTTCTGACCTGTATCCGAACTTTACTGCTTTAAGTGATGTATCTTGGAACCATTTTAAACAGTGGAGTTTATAAAAGTCAGAGTACAAAAGCATTGCCACACTTTTCTGTAAAAAAAAAAAAAAAAAAAAAAAAAAAAAAAAAAAAAAAAAGAGAATGTCTTTCTCTCTTGCCTTAGGCTATGGAAGAGTTAGAGAAGATGATGAAGATAGTGATGATGATGGGTCAGATGAAGAAATAGATGAATCTTTGGTAAGCTTTTGCTCTGGGAGTAAGGGGAAAGGGCACTGTGGGAGGAGGCTTAAAGAAAAGCTAGCAATGATTTTCCTAACTTGTGATCTTTTATTTTGTTCAGGCTGCTCAATTCTTAAATTCAGGGAATGTGAGACATAGGCTGCAATTTTACATTGGAGATCACTTGCTGCCATACAATATGACTGTGTATCAAGCAGTTAGGCAGTACAGTTTGCAAGCTGAGGAGGAGAGGGAGTCTACAGATGATGAAAGTAACCCATTAGGAAGAGCTGGGATTTGGACAAAAACACATACCATTTGGTAAGTTGGCTGGAGAAATCAAGGGTAACTTCTTCAGTTCCCTAGATACACATACATAGGTCAGTCCGAAAGTAATGCCTCCTATTTATTTCCACGGAAATGACAAAAGATACAAAGAGCACAATAACACCGTTTGATGGAGCAAATTCTCAGCTACCAAACACTGTTTTTCGACACAGTCCCCATCATTGGCTGTGCTTTTTCACCAGCAATGAACACTAGCGTGCACGCCGCGCTTGTTAAAAATCTGCCCTAGCGGCGGTGACCC
>NW_010417032.1:27733-33766 GCF_000710305.1 Buceros rhinoceros silvestris | reverse complement strand
GGGCCCCCACCGCCACTGCCTCTCCTGTTGAAACGTGCCACCCCTGCCTTGCTGTGCTGACACCCACTGTTTGGTCTCCATAAACGTTCAGCAAGCATCAATGAACGTCCATGGCTGCAGTTTTTTCCACATGGAGGAATTTGGTTACACAGCTTTGTTTCATACGCGCTTCCATGGCAGACACCGTTCTGTCAGGCTGCCCCTCTGCTGCCGTCTGTCGCACAGCAACAAAACTTACCTGAATGTTGGCAGGCAGATTCAAGCTCTACTGCCAAACCACCAACATCTGCCTCTGACATCGAGGGCCAGCATAATAGAACAGGAGGCATCACTTTTGGAATGGCTGTCGTACATAAAGAAAATTGGAATATAGGTGGCTGGGTTTTTTCTCTGCAAAACTGTGAAACTTTGAATTACCTGATAGACTTGAGGTACTTAAATCAGTAAGAGTTAATTGTTAGCTACTGACATTCTTTCAAGCTCATAAGGGAAATAACTCTTTCTGTTAGGCAACTAACCACAAGCAATAGAGAATGTGTCTGCTGCAGTCTTCAAGTAATTGTCAACTTCATACTGATTTTCATATTTGATAGCTGTGCATTTATGTGTATTCTCTGGCCATACTTCGAGTACCAGTGTTAACCTGTGACTCTGCCAAAGTGATCCAGTGCCATTTTAAGTGAGCAGTGTCTTTTTCTAATATTTAAATGTGTTATTCAAAAGCAAAAAAACCCCAACCAGCCACTTTGTGGGTTTTTTGGTCTATACCTTCTGCTTCTCCTAGTTCATGGAGCCTGAGTGACGCTTTTTTTTTTTATCTTGAGAGCCTACATTCAAAGGCTGTGTTGTATCCAACTGCATTGGTTTTATCTTTAACTGTTATTCGAGTAAAATTTTGGTAATCAAACAATAAATGCTTTTAAAACTGCTTTGTTTTCATGAAGTTAGTATTTCACAAATGTGTTTTTAACTTCTAATTACTTGTTAGGTACAAACCTGTGCGAGAGGATGAGGATGGTAATAAGGATTGTGTTGGTGGTAAAAGAGGAAGAGCACAAACTGCTCCCACGAAAACCTCCCCTAGAAATTCTAAAAAGCATGATGAACTGTGGCATGGTGAGTATATTGCCTTGCTAATGCATTAGATTTGTGAAATTTCTAAAAAGATGGGAAGGAAGACTATTCAGATACACCATAGCATTTCTTTTAAAGCAAGCATAGCATGAGAAAAGTAAGCATATATTAACGTGTATTAAAACGAAAAGTAAAGATACTTAATTATCTAACTGTTGTAGTGAAGTTGAATGCAATGACTAATACTACCTACGCTTTTAATAATTAAATCTTGAGAAGACTTCTAATTGATTTATTCTGATAACATAATCTTTTTTCCTGCTAGATGGTGTATGCCCTTCAGTATTAAATCCTCTGGAAGTTTACCTCTTATCTACTCCACCTGAAAACATAACATTTGAAGATCCCTCATTAGATGTTATTCTTCTTTTGAGAGTTTTACATGCTATCAGTCGATACTGGTATTACTTGTACGATGTGAGTAGTGCACATTTTAGTTCACTTCCATACTTGATGCAGACAAATCCGTCCTTAAAATAGCCTTCCTTATGTATCTGTCTCTCATCAAGACAGAATAATGCAAATGTGCTCATCTTCCTCTTAAGTTCGAAGAGCAACATTATTCCTGAAAAGAAAATGAACAGCAAAAAATGTACTCAGTCTTTCATGGCTTAAATTCTGTATGACCAAAGTGAGATGATAAGCAAATTGAAAGCATTTTAAAAACCTCTTAAAGGCTTAGTATTTCTTTAACTAGAAGTATCTTGTTTTTATTTAACACAGAATGCAATCTGCAAGGAGATAATTCCAACCTCGGAGTTTATCAACAGTAAACTGACAGCAAAAGCAAACAGGCAGCTTCAGGATCCTTTGGTAATTATGACAGGAAACATACCAACTTGGCTGACAGAACTTGGAAAAACGTGGTATGAATGACTTACTGTATAGTATTTCTAATTTCTTGGCTAGGCAGCCCAGGTGCATCATGTATTTCGAAGGCATAGAAGGTTGGGGACAGTAAAATACAGTCACAGAACTCTTGCTAGCTTACATAGTGACATTTGGATGAATGTTTATACCTCCGTTGCATAGTTTAAACCAAATATGGAGAGGTAGACCGGGTGCAAAGTTTGGACCCTTCTTACAGGAGTTTCTGAGCAATTTGAAGTTTTCTCATTGAAATATTAGTACTGATTGTTCAGGAGTTTTTTCTTCCTGTTAAACTCCTTAAGGGCATTTTTATCATGCCACTACACTTATATTCAGTACAGTACAAAGGAAAATATCTTTATCATTACTGATAACATATTATAAGTAATTTTTATAAAGCTGTATTTATAGTACTTTGTAGTATCTTGATACAGAGTATAAGCTGTAAAACTCTTGCACTTGAAGGAATGGCAAGTCATTCCTTCTGTGACATGGAATCAGAAGGAATTGATATCCAGGAATATCAATTGGATATTTTTTCAAGCATGTTAATTGAAGCAACATTGGTGACGATTGAAAATACGTACTTCAGAGAAACTATTTGGTTTTTCATTTTTAAAATAAGATCTCTAAATTTCTTCATAAACATTCCAGATAAGAAATTAGGAGTATGAACATATATTCTTGTACAAACATCTGTAGCAGTATTTGTTCCATCAAACTGCCTTTTCACTTAAATGTCACTGGAGGACTGCACTGTTAACATATAGAGGCCTTTGAGAATAGTAGAACTGATAAATTAAGTTTATCTGGTCGTCTTTCACAGATGATTTTGAAGTGTGTTTTTGAAAATGGTGCAAAGTAGATTTGTGCTGGTGTAGGCAGGCTTTCTTTTTTGTTTTTCCTCCTAAATATGGGAACTTGAGCCACTTTCTTAAAATCTTTGATCTAAGTTAGATTTATTAATTGTAAAACAGGTATGAACAAGTAAAGAGTGTTTATTTTCTGATACCAACTTTGCATAGTCAAGGCATTCAAGTATTTTGAGTTGTTTTTCTGGAAGGGTTAGAAGTCCCTTGAGACTTTTCTTGTGGTTCCTTCTTTATATTAAATTCCATCTCTGGTCTCTTGCTCGGAAGCATTGTAACTAAAACTGAAGTGTGTTCTGGAAGGCTTTGTTTGGAGGCTGTTTTCACCACAGTGTTGATTAAAGCACTAATGTCAGACATACTACATTTCTGTTGTATTTTAAACTAAACTATAGCCAGATGCTAGTTGAAACTCAGCTGACTAATCCAATCCTCTTTACAGCCCATTTTTCTTTCCATTTGATACCCGTCAAATGCTGTTTTATGTAACTGCTTTTGATCGTGATCGAGCCATGCAAAGACTACTGGATACTAATCCAGAAATCAATCAATCAGATTCTCAGGATAGCAGAGTGGCACCACGACTGGACAGAAAAAAAGTAGGTATATCTTGTTTAAAAATGGAATGAGTTATCTGTTTATATTTTAAAATAATCTTTAAAAATATATTTGTGAGTAGAACTTGTAAAACTTCAAGCTTTGGTAGTATACTGATGAAGAGGTTTGTTTTTATTCATTTAAAAGCTCTTGAGTAGAAAGGATAATGTCTTTCTAGGTGTCTGCCATTAGGTGGCAGAAGGGGCTAGAGTATGCTACGCTACTTCCTCACATCCTGCTTAATTTTGGAGTCTCTATGTAGTTTCTGAAGCTATACCCCAGGAATGAACTTTTAGGTTTTAGGTACATTAGTGATATTTCTAAATATTAGCTCGCAGAACTCTCTTTTGTTCTATGTAGAATTTCAGAGGAATTCAAGTACTAGGATTTAGACCCTTAATTGTTACCTGAATAAACAAAAACATTGTCCTTGTGTTCTGGGGAGACTATTAAATTGTCCTGTCACAATATAGTAAAACTAAGCTGTGAATGTTTTAAACTGAGGGAGTCTTGGGGGTCCGACCGGAGTCTGGAGAGATGTTATCTTAAACTCAGATCTTTTGTACAGTGTAGATCTGCTATATGGTCTTGAATACCTCTGAGGAAAAAAGATGAGACATGAGAATCTAGTTCAGCTAGAACAATAGCTTCCAACATGTAGGAATCCCAATGCTGTTTTGCTGTTACGGGTTTCTTGTGTGGTGTTTTTTTGTTTTTTGGGTTTGGGGTTTTTTTGTGTTTTGTTGGGGAGTTTTTTTGTTTGATTTGGTTTTTTTTATTTGAAACCTGCCATTTTCCCTGCTAGCGAATCTGCAAGGTCAGGGTGTAAGAGTATTCTCTTAGGTTGCTGGATTTTGGCATCTTTATTGTGTTTTCTTCTTCACATATTAGTTTGAGGTATGTAACATCACATGACAACACTGCTTTGCTATGTTATGATCCTTCTGCCAAGTTCTTGGCAAGAGTAGTATTCGTTTGTTATACTTGATACAAATGTAAGGCATTGGTTTTTCATTTTATGTTGAACACCTGAATAATTCTACTCAGTTTTTATTTAGAAGCAAGAATTCTTTTATCAAAGTATAAGCTTACAAGTTGTTGAACTGTGGAACTGTTAGCATGGGGTGGAAAAACTTGCATAACTAATTTTTTTTCCTGTTGTAACTGCCTTGGGAGCTGGGACTTACAGACATAATTTCATAATTTCACTACTTAAAACTTCTCTAATGTGTAGCGCACTGTGAACAGAGATGAGCTGTTGAAACAGGCAGAATCTGTGATGCAGGATCTAGGCAGTTCAAGAGCCATGTTGGAAATCCAGTATGAGAATGAAGTAAGTAATATCAATGCAGTCTAATTTAACCCCTTTTAACCGAAGAGTAATACAAGAACGCCGCAACTTCTGTAGCATAACATGGTCAGACTCTTGGTCTTTCCCACTGTTGGTGCCACAAAATTGTGTCTATTAATCGTTCCTAATCTACTCAGTAACGATTTTTTGTTGTTAGGAGAAACTTTACTGATCTACTAAATTCTATAACCAGTCTTATCTCAGCAGAGCACAATATTTTCTGACTCGTAAGCAAATAGCTTTGTGCATTTCCTCTCTAATGTGATCGTTAGGTGGTTAATACTTTTATTCCGCTATTGTTCCCTCTGATGTGTGGTCTTTCCAAGCTGTCTCAGTCATACTGTAAATCTGGTGCTTAGGTTTTCTAGATGCTTTTTGTAATGCAGTCTTCCTTTATAGCCAACGTGTGCTATATTTCTCAGTCTAAAGTTTTTGATATTCAAACTGACCTAATGGACTCACTTATTTATCTTATTCCTCTTCCTCTCCCCTGCACCCTCCCTCCTTCCCACGAAGGTTGGCACAGGCCTAGGCCCCACATTAGAGTTCTATGCACTTGTATCTCAGGAACTACAGAGAGCAGACTTAGGCCTTTGGAGAGGAGAAGAAGTGACTTTAGCCAATCCAAAAGGTAAATGTTTTACTACCTAAACTCTCAATGTTGATCTACTATGATTCGATTCTAAATTAATTGACTTTAATTATGTGAATGGCTTTGATTAAAAGAACACTTCAGAATGTGGTCAGGTATTATGGCTCATGATAGTGTATGATTATCTTTGTGGTTCTTTTTTTTTTTCCCCAATTTTATAAGAAGCTTTGGCTTATGTTATCTGATAGCTGTTTTCAAACCTGTCTGATGTGAAACTACCAGTGTATGTATTGAACACTCTTTAAAATCTTTTTCCTCAACAGGAAGCCAGGAAGGTACGAAGTATATCCATAACCTTCAAGGCCTTTTTGCACTTCCTTTTGGTAGAACAGCCAAACCAGCTCACATTGCAAAAGTTAAAATGAAGTTCCGCTTTCTGGGAAAACTAATGGCCAAGGCAATCATGGATTTCAGACTGGTGAGAATAAAATGGAAAATGTGATTCTGAAGGGTTGAATGAAAGTTCAAGTTCTGACTGTCTTAGGGGAAGAATAGCGTTAATTGTTGCATGAAGTTATTTTCAACTTTAGTGGTTTGTGGGGGGAGAGGGAAGCAGATGA
>NW_010417032.1:25531-27631 GCF_000710305.1 Buceros rhinoceros silvestris | reverse complement strand
GAAAGAGTAGTGTGTGTTGATGATCTTTACGGTGGCTTTTGAGTCCATAGTGGGGAAAAAAAGAAAGCTATTGTCTGCCATGTATTGCAATCTCCTGTCATCTTTCAATAGAATTTTGGGCTTATTGTTATTCCAGCTGCTAGCTTGTTGGGTGCTCTAATGTATGTGCACTAGGCAGTCAGTTGTGTTTTCTCACTGGAAATTTCTCAGGTAAAAATACTCTGTTTTGGTATGCATCGGAACTATGAGTTAGCAGATAGTATTCTAGATATAGTCAAGAGGTAAAATAGTGGAAGATAAGATTTTGGAAGACAGTTCAATACTAAACAACATTTCAACTTACAGGTGGACCTTCCTCTTGGACTTCCTTTTTATAAGTGGATGCTACGACAGGAAACTTCCTTGACATCACATGACTTGTTCAGTATTGATCCAGTAGTAGCAAAATCAATATATCACCTTGAAGATATTGTAAGACAAAAGAAAAGGCTTGAACAGGACAAAACACAGGTGGGAAAGCAACCCTAAAAATTGAAGAGTGTATCTTCACAGATTTGGGTATCATGAGGTAGCTGTAATTGAGAGTGTATTATAGTTCTTAGTCCCGATGGTAATACCGATAATGACTTAAAACTACTCATTCTGTTGTCAGTGGCTGCTAATTATAACGTCGTCTTTTTGTAATGTAGATGCTAACATTAGAAACTTGTGGGATTCTTTTGTGTGATTAAGCACAGGCTAGAAATGGCCAAAACTGCCAGGTAACTTCTCCTTTTCACTTTGAAAAGACTAACCAAATTGTGTCGGGGAAAAAAAAATCTATAATTGATTTTTGCATATTCAGAGGGCTTGGCTTTTTTATTTGTTGGTTTAGTCAAATTTTCAGATTTTCTTAGAAGTGTCTTAGGTGGGCAGTGAAGAATTGTGTTCAAAACTGGTGTAAACTGGCTTCATACATGAGTGTACAGGTTCTTTTGTAGGTGCAGAAGGGTCTTAATTTTTCAAGGTTATCTGCTCTTAGCTGAAAATAGTACCATTCACTGTTAGAGTAGTGATAAATGATCTTTGGCATGCATGCTCTTTCTAGCATCCAATGTTAATAGATGGTAGGCAGTAATAATCTAATTTATACACTTAAGTCTACTTTGTTACAGGTGAAATAATTCTAAGCTTGTGGGCCTTTGTTCCTCTTCACCTCACTGTCTCTCTCCATGATCCCTGCTTTTAATTTCCTAACAGATTGAAAAACCTGAAACCTGGTAGATAAAAGCTGAAAAATGACCGTATGCATGCCAAATATGAATACTGTTAAGTATTCTAAGGAAAAAACATAGCATAAGACCCTTAGCATATTAGAAATCTCCTTCTATTGCAGTAGTATTTCTAAATAACTAATATGCAAGAAGTTAAAGTAATTCCAAAATTGCTGGCAAAAAGTGTACTCTCATCTTTCAAGTTTATCCATTAAGATTGTTTATTTGGTTTATCTTCACTTACTGTTATATGTAAAATACATAGGAGGAAAGCAAGCAGTACTGTAACAATATTAATAGTAATATTCTTATAGAAATGTTTACTTAGTCAAAACTGCTTTAGAATTCATGACTTCTGGATGAGTTACTGTGAGTGGATTGTTCTCACTGGTTCTCACTTCCAATTTTTTTAGACCAAAGAAAGTCTACAGTATGCATTGGAGGCTCTGACTATGAATGGCTGCTCAGTGGAAGATCTAGGGCTGGACTTCACGCTTCCTGGGTTTCCTAATATAGAACTGAAAAAAGGGGGAAAAGATACACCAGTCACCATCCACAATTTAGAGGAGTATCTGAGAGTAAGTAAAAGCAAAGATAGGACTAAAATTTCTTTTATTCTTGCTCACCTTGTTCCCAAGTAATTTGTTTCCATATATATATTTCAGTTCATTCTTGTGAAAGAACTGGGCTGTACTGGGCTCAGCAATAATTTTCCTACTGATTGCTCTTCTCCTATACTAGTTTATTACTACAGTAAAACAGAATCCTAATCAGCACACCTCACTTGAAAACTTTATAATACAAAAGTCTGGTTTATTCATAATGAAATAATTGGAATCGGGTTTTG
>NW_010417032.1:20036-24985 GCF_000710305.1 Buceros rhinoceros silvestris | reverse complement strand
AAAAAAAAAAAAATTAAGGAACAGATAAGAGTGCCGTAATAAGTTGACCTGCATGTTGGTTTATTTCTATGTCAGAAGGGACATAAAACCTACAAAAAACAAAACAGTGACACTGCTCGACAAAGGTAGGAAACTGTTTCACCATAGGAAAGCTTTAAAGGGAAAAAAAACAGCTTGGAAAAGAGATGAAGGGCAGAAAGCGTGCAGTATAATCACATGAAGTCATGATTGGGGTGGAGGTAAGAGGGAGTAATTGCATTACAAAAGTGATGTTATTCCAGTTCCTAAATAATGCATTTTCTGATGGGTTAGTGCTGCCAGTTTTACTCTGAGGACTGTTAAGATTTGCAAGCACTGATAGGGAACACTGGAAGTTTTGGTAGAAATGGTTCAGTAAAAGGTATTTAAGCTCCTGAATATCAAATGAGAACTTTTCCATAATCCTTTCAACTGAATATTGACTAGTTGCTGTTCAGCTTCCAGGTTCAAGCTGTTAAGCACATAACTAATTCTTACATCTTTATTTGTTGAAAGCAAATTCTGCTAGTCAAGAAACACTTAGGATATAAAGCCGTTTACAGACAGGCCATGCCAACAACTGTCGTGAGAAACAGCATTTGTGGTCTCTGTTTACTGAAGAAAGCTGAGCAAGGTTTACTTCAAGTCTGATTTTCATGCAGTCAGGTTGTTCGGTGTTTTTTTTCTAGGTAATGCATATCAGCTGTCTGTTATGCTGATAAAGGCTTGCAGATATCTCAGATGTCCTGTAGTTGTCCTGTTGCAGGCCTCTGGCATTGTAAAGGAAAACCAGATAGCTACAGAAAGCTTGCTCTCTGTTCCTTTTCTAAACAACTTTTTAAACTATTCTCCTAAAGGATACCTGTGCAGTTGTTCTATCCTTATATTTATATTCCTGTCTTAGAGAGGAGACTCTGAACAAGATCCCAGTGATGAGCATTATGGACTTGATGTCAAGGAAATAGAAGAGATTTCAGAGAGAAAACTAGTGTCCTCTGTATTACGAGTATGATGAATTGCAGTTTAATTAATAAGCTAGCCTGTACAGCTCTTTGAGGCTCAGCTGCCCTGATCTTGAAAATGTCATTTCCATTAAAATCTTTTGTGAAGGTTACCATTAAAAGTAGTTTATAAAGCTAGAATGTCCTACTGTTACTCTTCATGCCTCTCCTGCAGTTATGTTATTTCACTTTCCACCTTTTTCCCTTAAGGATGAATCCCACAGGATCTACTTTTATCAGAAAGTAGAACCATTTTAGATTTTTTTCCCCCTCTTCCCTGTGCTATAAAGAGGCTTACTTATTCTATTTCTGTGGACAAAAGGTATATGGAATGCAGTTTTTTGCCTAGCAATTTGATCTTTGAATCCACAAAAATTTAATACAACTTATTTTGCAATTTATGACAATTCTGGTCATAAAAAGTCATCACAACTCTAAGTAAGCAACTCTGCTCCTAGGTGGGCTATAGAACTCAGTAGAGCAGTCATCTGTGCTGCTGGTGCATAATAGAATGCTTTGGGTTGAAAGGGACCTTTAAAGATCATCTAGTGCAACCCTCCCTGCAGTGAGCAGGGACATCTTCCACTAGATCTGGTTGCCTAGAGGCCTCTACCACTGAAACTGGGCATTTTTTGTAAAAAAATTTCTGCCTTGTATCTAGTCTAAATCTACCTTCTTTTAGTTTAAAACCATCACCCTTTGTTCTGATACAAAGGCCTTGATAAAAAGACTGCTTCTGTCTTACAGGTTCCCTTTAAGTACTGAAAGGCCACAATAAGGTCTCCCCAGAGTCTTGTCTTCTCCTGAGACTGAACAGCATGTCCTCATAGCAGAGGTGTTCTATCCCTCTGATCATTTTTGTGGCCCTCCTGTGGACCTCCTCCAACAGGTTCATGTCCTTGTGCTGAGGACTCCAGAGCTGGACACAGTACTCCATGGTGTGATCACAGAATCATTTGGTAGGAAGAGACCTTTAAGATCATCGAGTCCAACCGCTCACCGTGCACTGCCAGGGTCCCTAAACCATGTCCCTCAGTGCCACATCTACACATCTTTTAAACACTTCCAGCGATAGGGACTCCACCACTTTGAGACCCAGGAAAGCAGAATGGGAAGATCACCTCTCTCCACCTGCTGGATACAGTTGGCTTTCTGGGCTGTGAGCTCACATTGTCAGCATTTATTCAGCCTTTAATCCACTGGTACCTCCAAGTCCTCCTCTGTAGGGCTGCTCTCAATCCTTTCAAACCCCAGCCTGTATTGATAGTGAAGATTGCCCTTAGCCAGGTGCAGGACCTTCCACTTGGCCTCATGAGGTTTGCACAGGCTCACTTCTCCAGTGTGTCCAGGTCCTTCTGGAAGGCATCCCATCTGTCTGGTGAGTCAAATGCACCACTAAGCTTGGTGTCCCACTAAGCTTGGTGTCCCACTAAGCTTGGTGTCCCACTAAGCTTGGTGTTGTCTTCGAACTTGCTGAGAGTGCACCGAATCCTCTTATGTCATTGATGAAGATATTTAGCAGCACTGATCCCAGTATGGACACCTGAGGGACACTACTTGTCACAAATCTCTACCTGGACATCAAGCTGTTGACTCCTTACCCTCGGGATGTGACCATCCAAACAATTTGTTACCCACTGAACAGTCTATCCACCAAATCCATCTCTCTCCAATTTAGAGAGAAGGATGTTGTGGGGGACTGTGTCGAAGGCTTTGCAGAAGTCCAGATAGATGACACCTGTAGCTCTTTCCTTGCCCACTGATGTAGTCACTTCATCATAGAAGGCCACTAGGTTGGTCAGGCAGAACTTGCCCTCGGTAAAGCCATGCTGGCTGTCTTGAATTGCCCATGTGCCTTAGCTTGGCTTTTAGGGAGGATCCATGATTTTCCCAGGTGCAGAGGTGAGGCTGACAGGTCAGTAGTTCCTAGGGACCTTTTTTCCACCCTTTTTAAAAATGGGTGTGATGTTTCCCTTTTTCCAGTCACCAGGGACTGCTGTGACTTCTCAGCATGGATAGTGGCTTGGCAACCACATCAGCGAATTCCCTCAGCACTCTGGGATCCATCTCCTCAGGTTACATAGACTTATGTACGTTCAGGTTCCTCATGTGGTCATGAAACCAATCTTCTGTTACAGTGGGAGGGGCTTTGATCCCCTGGTCCCCATCTTGCGATCCATCAACTCAGGAGGTATGAGAAGAGAGATTGTCAGTGAAGACTGAGGCAGTAAAGTTGTTGGGTACCTCAGCTGCCGCCTTGTCTGTTGTTATCAGCTTGCCAGTCACATTCACCTTTAATGTTCCTTTTCTGGCTGACATACCTTTAGAAGCTCTTCTTACTATATTCTGTGCATGCATTGCCAGGTTCAGCTCTAGCCATGCCTTGGCCTTCTTGACCTCCTCCCTACATAACTAGGCAGTGTCCCAATACTCTTCCCAGGATATCTGTCCTTGCTTCCGCTGCACGTGCAGTTCCTTCTTGCCCTTTAGTTTGGCAAGCAGGTCTTAATTCAGCTGTGCTGGTGCCTCCCTTTCCTTGCCCAATTTCTCACATTGTGTCAAGGTTTAGAGCTGAGCTGGCTCCAGATGAATGACAGATGCTCTCTATTACTCCCTCCGCGCTTCACCTTCTTTTTCAAAGAGGGGAAAGAGCAAAGGAGCAAGGGAGAGAAAGACATGCAGATTGGAAAACTAAAACTGTTTTAAATGAGAATAATAATAATAATAAAATTAACTATGTACAAATACAATACCAATACCGAACCCAAACCCCTGATGCAACCATGCTACGGTCACCACTGATGCTGTGAGCAGATACTAGGCAAGGCCCAGGCTGGGCTCAGCAGCAGACAGAAACTGGATGCAGCAGCTGGATTCAGGGTTGTGTGGCCTGGGATCAAAGGCAGAAGAGGCAGAGTCCTCCTCAGACATTGGCCATTGAAGAAGAGAGCAAGAGGGAGCAAGACCCTCAGCTTTATACCAAATATGATACGTATGGGATGGAACACCTTGTTGGTCAGTGTAGGGTCACCTGTCCTGTCTGCTTCTCCCTGCAAGTGCAGCCTCTAACTTACTGCACCCCCAGTGTGTTACACAGGATTTAGCAGTGACCTTGGTCTGCACAGCAGCAAGTGTAAGCCTGAGCCTTTCTGCACAGCAGTGCCTGGTAGTAACTGTAAACATCGAGTGCTCTCACATCTCAAAGCAGACACTGGCTGCAAAAATGTGCTGTTAACTTCCTAAAGTGCAGTTCCTTAGAAAGGATTTAGCAGTGACCTTGGTCTGCACAGCAGCAAGTGTAAGCCTGAGCCTTTCTGCACAGCAGTGCCTGGTAGTAACTGTAAACATCGAGTGCTCTCACATCTCAAAGCAGACACAGGCTGCAAAAATGTGCTGTTAACTTCATAAAGTGCAGTTCCTTAGAAAAGACTGAACTGAAAAGTGAAATCACTGAACAGAATGAGTTCTGTTCTAACTCAAAACCAGGACACACCTGGATATCAAGAGCTGTTGTGCTCTGTGGAAAGATCCTTAAAGATCTGCCAGCTTGTTCTGCTCCGTTGTTCCTGAGGGAGCAGGGAACTAGCTTCTTCAATATTGCAACATGCTGTGTGAAAGTATGTATTTTAAATGAAATTTAATGCCTGGCTCTTTTGTAGGAATGCTTAGCAACAGATCCTAATAGGCTTTTGTATGTGAGAGCTTTCTGGAACAAGTAACTCTTCAAGTATTGTGACAGGATTAAATACTTGCTTCGTGAGTCCAGCATTATCTATGAGGTTTTAAAATCATATTCACATGTATCCTCGGATGTCTTTCAAGCTTTTTGTAGTGTTCTAGGTCAGACCTTTTAACATGTAAAAGCTGGTAGCTGTATGAGATAACACATTTTGAGACAACACATGTTTTAAAACGAGCCTTTATTTCCTG
>NW_010417032.1:4119-18946 GCF_000710305.1 Buceros rhinoceros silvestris | reverse complement strand
TTTTTTTTTAACCTTCCCTGCAGTTGGTTATATTCTGGGCACTGAATGAAGGTGTTGCCAGACAGTTTGACTCATTCAGAGATGGATTTGAATCAGTCTTCCCTCTCAGTCATCTTCAGTACTTCTATCCTGAGGAGGTTAGTAAATGTGGTTTTACTGGTGCTTTTATAACCTAACATATAAATGTATGGACAGTCTGAACCTAGGTGTGCACTAGATGCAGTGCATTTGTGACAGAGTCTGATTGCATTACATTTCTCATGCATGTTAGTAAAACTTGGTGTCCTTTAAAGAGTTGTATGTTTGGTAGTCATTTATATGATGCTTTTAATAGCTCTGTTTTTGTTAAAATTGAGTATATCTAACTTTTCTGAGAAAAGTGCTTAAATCTGTATGTGGACAGTATCTGTATTGGTGTGGATATTTTAAATCCTTGTATTGCAGAACCTCTTAATAGCTGTAGATACAGACATGGATGCTACCTGAATGTTCTATTGAAAAATAGTCAGATCTTCAACCAAGCTTTAGACCAGTGAGAGAAGATTCAGATGAAGTAGTAAAGAATAAGGATAGTTCTTGCCTTGTTCTCACCACCCACTGTTATCAGTTTCCTTGTAAAAGTCTTACACTCTTAAGTGACTGAATTGAGACACAACTAGGGTTGTCTGGACTAGGAGAGAATGCTTTAATATTCTGCATTTATAGAGTTTATTTGAAGAGTGTGCTTCAAAGGGTTTGTTTACCTTCATTTACCTTCATAAACTTACACCTTCGATTTCATGAAGAAATACTAAGTATGCTCTGGAGCAGCACGTTATAGCACCAAGCTTTGCAATGTAAGAGCCTCTTAAAGATGAAATATGTACCTGCTCCTAGTGATCTGTCTTCACACCTTTCTGTTGCTACTACTTTCAAAGAGTACCATCACCTTTTTTGCAGCCACAAATTTAAGGCTAGTAAAAATGGCAGATTATCCTAGTTTTTCTGGTGTTTTACCACCTCCCCCAAACTCACCTGTTTTGTGGTATATGTGATGCTGTTCTTCCATCTTGTCAGTTTGGCATGGTTTGATCTTGTTTGTGCTTGGAAATTCTAAAATATGAACATGAGTCTAATGCTAATCAACTAATAATGGTTGATCAAAATTAAGCCATAGGAGTAATGAGATATAAGCTGTTTTTTCCTTGATAGAATATACATGCATGATCTCATGTTCTGTAGCTGATACCGATGTAGCTATTTGAACTCTTTTACAAACAATTCCTAAGTTTATATATAAAGATCTTTTAAAATTCTTTTGTTCACGAACAGAACAGCTAGGTATGTTTTACTGAGATTGGGGATTTACAATTCCTCATGTGTCTGCAGAAGCTTTTAATGTTTTGGCTGTAGCCTATCATCTCTGCTTGCCCAAGTGCATAGAAAGAGATATAAAAAATAATATAAGGCAAAATAATTTAAGTACAAAACTGTTATCTGGCAGATCCATCTCTGTCTAATGATATATTTTTCTTTCAAAGAATTGCTCAGTTCTAAAAGCAAGTGTAAACACTTCCAGTGTGAATAGCTTATTTGGACTGTCTCTGGTCTAAGAATACATTCATCATCTCATGGATGTGGATTTGTATGCAAAAGGCAGATTCAGCAAATAAGACTGTCCCTGGGATGAAGCTATTGCATTCAAAGGATTTAGGAGGATTGCCTGGGGTGACTGAAATTGTTTTGCAGCAAACCATTCGAGGAAGTAGAATGCTGTATTAGTAGTCGGATTGGGCAGTACTTATTCTGCTTCAAGTTCTGAAGAGGAAAACTTACTTCCTTGTTTTTTAATTTTATAGTTGGAGCAGCTCTTGTGCGGCAGTAAAACGGACACTTGGGATGCAAAGACTTTAATGGAATGTTGCAGGCCAGATCACGGTTATACACACGACAGGTAATATGGTGTTGTCTTATTAAATATATAAGCATTAGCACTAGAAAATACATATTTAAATAATCATGATATACTATTATTCCGTACAAATAATTTTATATAATTTCTTTAAAAATATTAATACTGCACTGAATATTAATCTGATGCATTTACTTTAACCATAAATAAAATAACAGCTTGTGCTTTTTCCTTCCTTAGTCGAGCAGTGAAGTATCTTTTTGAAATTCTCAGTAGCTTTGATAGTGAACAGCAAAGACTGTTTCTTCAGTTTGTGACAGGTAGCCCCAGACTGCCTGTAGGAGGTAGGTTTTGTTTATTACATATTGCTATATATGAAATCAGTATTGTTAATGCATTTCAGAATAAGTGGATTATTTCAGTATAGGAAAAAGATTACTTAATTGTGTATGTTAGAGGTTCATACTTGCTTGACATTTCTAGTTTCAGAAGTGACTGGGTGTGCTGGATAGACTTCAGGTGGAATTTTCATAAACTTTGACATTTCATTCCATTGACTCTCTCCAGGATTAATTTATGTTATCAGATAACCTATCAGAGGGTAAAAAATAGTTCAAAATTTAAACAAAACTGAACACCTTGAATACTCCTCCTTGGTTAGAGGTGTGTTAAGTTATGACAAAAAATGCATTACACCTGGAAACAATAATCTCTTTGCTAGAAAGGAGACAGTACTAGTATAGTGATAAACTTCAAGTTCTTCACTTTTTGAATTTAAGAATTCAGGTGAGAGGTAGTGAAGAAAACTGACAATTTGCTGTCTTTGCTAGGAACCGTTAGAGAATACGCATTTTATGATACTCTCAGCTGAACACTTTGCAAGTAAAACCAGAATTTATGTATCTGTTCCATTACTTATGTTTTTTGGTGTTTGGGGGAAATAGTTAATTTTTTAAAAATTTTTTTAGAGCTCTTTTGAGAAAGGTGGTACAGGATTGAGAGTTAGTGTAAACACGTTTAGCAGTATTAATAAAAGTAAGGTACCATGGTCATAGATAATTCCTGGGAATCTTAGAAAATGTGTTAATGAAACAAACTCTTTAAATATTATAATTAGAGTAGATTTCTTACACATACAGATCATAGAATTAAATGTAGATATGTCTAGCTTTTTTAAATGAACCTTGGAAAACTAATCTACAGACAGGATCTTAGTAATTTTTTAGCTTGTTTTATGGCCTTATAAAGCCGTATTCTAAACTTAAAAAAATGGAGATGAAGTAATCAGTTGAGGTGCACTTCTGTCACTGTTAGATGTCCACAGTGTTACCTGTGGGTTTTCAAGAGGAACAACCTTATTCTGAACGTCTTTTCTCATTAATAGGCTTTCGAAGTTTGAATCCTCCATTGACAATTGTACGCAAGACATTTGAGTCTACAGAGAATCCTGATGATTTCTTGCCCTCAGTAATGACTTGTGTGAACTATCTCAAATTGCCAGACTATTCAACTATAGAGATAATGCGTGAAAAACTCTTGATAGCTGCAAGAGAAGGGCAGCAGTCATTCCATCTTTCCTGATCTCAGTCAAAAATGCAATGTCTGCCTGTTACAGCAAAAGAGAAACTCATGATTCTTTTTTAAATATATCACCTGAGTCAAGGAAATGTGTTACGCCTTCTTGTTGTAGAAAAACGGCTTGCAGATTATAAACAAAGACACTTGGTTGATATTCATTAGAGGCCCCTATGGACTTAAAATGATCAGGTCCTGAAAGTTGTTGTGATAAAAGTTTCTTTAGCAAGTTCTTGTTTAAATTATCATTTATTTGATGAGTGAAGTTTTTAACTTGCTTTGCTGTGTGAAATTTAAAAAGGGATGTTTTTCCAGGCTGGAACAATAAATGTCGCTGTGCAGTTTAATACTGGGCTGTGTGTATCCATCTAGCTAAGTCTGAAGTTTTTCCTCCAAAGACAACTTTTGTACATAAGTACAGAAATTAAAATACACCATGTATTTGATGAACCTAGTTTAGTAGGCTAGTTCTGTGTACCCTCACCTGCCTCTAATTTTACCCATCCTCATGTATTGTCGGATGTGCAATTCTCTTGGTTCTTTTTGTGTGCAACATTCAACAATTGTTATGTTTTGGTTAGCGTGGGCATTTAACTCCATGCCTCTTTCTCTGATTAAGATAATTTAAATTTTACTGAAATCAAATATATACTGTCATTATAATTCAGCCTTTGTAACTAGGTAGAACCTTTCTTATAGCATAGTTTTACTGTAGTGGTAGGATATAATGGCAACAGTCTTTACCAGTCAATGCTCTAGAGCTGTTTACAAAGTGATTCAGACAGGAAAAGCCTCTTATTAGAGGCTGGGAAGAATTCTCTTTCATTTAGTTCAAGTCCAACAGCTTGGGCTGGCCATTTGTGTATTGTGTCAAGGCCAGAGCATTTTGAATTGATGTAAAGTTTTTTAAAAGACAGAGTAGTTGTTTCATTCCCTGTTTTGAGTAAAGAGTTTCCTTGTTCTTGATCTGAGTTCCTGGTTACTTTTGTAGTTTTTATCTCCATCCCCTCCCACCCTCCCACACTAGCTTGGAACAAACAGTTCTTTGTCTTTTGACACAGATAAAGCACCTGTAAGCAATGCTCTGTCCAACTGTTTTATGTGCTGATTTCTCAAATCTGCAATAATTTACTTCATCAGGTTAATGTTTTTACCTGAATATAAATAAAAAAGTTTGCTTCACCTTTTTGTTCATAGTTTTGTACTGTATGCATACAAATAAATTGTGTTAATTACTTTAATGCACGTAAATCATCCTAAATCTACTTGGCTAACAGCCTGCAACTTGTGGATGATTTACTACTAAAACAAGACCTTTTAAGACCTCCAACTTAAAGGGAATTTTTTTCCTTTCTGTGGGTTCAAAAAATGGGTAATTACAAATATTCCTGAGATGTACCTGCTATATAGTTCATCTCTGTGAAACTGTGATAGTTAATTACTTTTATTCAACTTTGAGAAATCAAAATTCATTTCAGTGCTTAGAAATTGTTAAATACTGGCTGATGAGGGTAGTATTCCCCCTAAACTAACAAGTTTTCTTTTATCTAGCTGAAGAACTTGTGCTTCCAGAATATGTAATGGACATTGTTCCAGCAAACATTTGCAGAATTACATGTGGTTGCACGTACCAGTGCCACTGAAATGTAATGCAAATCTGTCGTGAGCATGAATAGAATGTGAAATCCTTGCACAAAGAACCCGATACCTAAATGGTTTCTACTACCATATTAAAACTGAAAGAAGATGGTTCACACTGTACGTAAAATAATGGTAGAGCACAGAGCAGTGTAGTTTTCATAAAACTTCAAGGTGGCAGTGTTTAAATATGAACTGGTGTTGAAATTGTTCTGATAACTTGATCAAACTGAGCACAGAAAAGTGTTTATAATGTGTGGATAGCAATTTGTTCATTTTTAAGGTTCTATATTTTAAAAAACCTGACTTGTATAAAAAAAAAGCTAATACTTTGTATTAAAATATCATATGTATTGATATTTTTTTACCCATGTTGTCTCCCTCTAGAATCTGGCTTTCATTGAATTTTGAAATTTTGAGGAGCCTTCAAAATTTCATATATAGCCATTGTGTAATTGTTTCAGTGGGAAAATAAGTTGCTGGGTGCCTGTTTAAAAAGGAAGGACAAAGCAAGTATCTGTGGCGATGACTTCTGTTGTGCTAGCTGTCCTTTCCAGCACAAACTAAGGATGTAGTTGGCCTGAATAGTGAATGAAACCCATTTGGGTAACGCTTTTTTCCTCTACCAGTGGCAGCTTTTAGTGTATTAGAAGATCACTGTGGCTTAAAAGGTAAAGACAGTAAATTATCAGAATAAATTGAAGTTCACATGATGGCAATACTTCCTTACAAATGAAGATGTAATATCCAGTAGAGTTTAGAACAAGTGGAGGGGCGGAGCAAGATGTTAGAGATTCCTCCTTTTCAGGAACTTTGGATTACGGGAAAAGCTCACTAAAATCCGTAATAGGTGTGTGCAGTTGCTTGTTGAGGACTACATAGTCCTCAGAAGAACATGTAGTTGTCTTAGTACTGAGCTGCCTTGTGTACCTTTATAAGGTATAATAAAAGATAGAATAAGAAGTCTTAATTTTGAAAATAAAGGATTTTTTAGCAAGGTAAGTTCAACTGCTTTTAGAGAACATCAACCCTCAGTTACTATTTTGGATGAGTTTTCATGTCCTTCTAAATTAACAAGAGCAGCAAAATAAAAAATACTGTTCATGGAAAAAAGTGCCATCCAAGGACTGATAGCTACCACTGAACTTGTGCAATGATTTTCTTGTATTTCTTCTTCTATATTCTGTAGAAGGTTGTACAAGAATTAATTCCAAGTATGTGTAAAATCCCCGTGCCTATTGCCAAACTTAATCAAACTTCCCTGCTGAGAAGGTAAGTGCCTAAGGGCAGACACTGATGAAATTCCAAGTGACTGCATCAGTTGTACCCTCTTTTCTGGCCAATGCTGGAGGCATCTCTGTCATCTGTAGAATTTCTGGGCCCTGTCCCACTTGTTTTCAGCACCTGTCTTCAAATATCTAATACCAGTTCCTGTCATCTGTGAAGCCTGTGCCTTTGCAGAGGGTTTTCTAACAGGAAATAAAAGTCTACCTGACTTAAGGATAATGCCTTGTTTTTATGGGATGTGTGTGCGAATGTGCCTCTCCCAAGCTAAAATGCTATTCTGTAGCTAAAGTTGTTGGCAGAATCGAAAAGCTTTGCTGAGGTGGATTGATAAGAGTAAAAAGTTTAGAAGTGTGCAAAATCTTGCTGGTAGTTCAGCCTTTTCAGGGCTTGTGCGATCTTTTTTTGTACTTTACTTTCCAACTTCCCTATTTCTTGGTACTTCCTCGGTTTCTTGATAGCTTGAACTGGAAAACCTTTATGCTGTGTGATCTCTCTCTCTGATCTTGCAGGAATTTTACAGGTGTGTGATACCTCTCCCAGTGTGTTGTGTTTTTATTAGCTTTTCTCAGATAAGCATAGTTGGTTGTCCCAAGAGTCGTAGTCACCACACCCCAGTGCACTAGGCTGCACAGTTGCATGCATTTTACAGAACATTAATGCGTGGTTATACAGCACATGGGAAAACATTTCCTAGCTCTGTTGCCTGTGACTAAGAGTGAGTACTCCTTCAGTGGACGGGGGTAGAAGAAGCCTTTAGAAGAGTACTATGTCCTTGTCTCCTGATACTGAAATGTGGATGTATTGATCAGACATCAAGCTGCTTTGGGTGTGGAGGAGAAACAGGTCTTGGATCGCTTCCTTTGCTGTATGTATCTGGGGAGTCATGAAATCTTGATCCACAAAAAGGAGAACTAAGCAGACAGGAAATGGTGAAGATACATCCAATATTTTCCAGGTACTAGATTAAAGTTTCTGATAGGTCTAGATCTAGTTGGGCAGCAACTTTTGGCAACTTGGTTCAAGGAGGAGAAGAGGGGCAGGGGGGAAGGCACCTCCCCCACCCCAAATGCCAAACCTCAAATCTAGGAGATCTCTCCTAGGAGAGATGAAAGTGTATCCCTCCCCCCTCAGAACAACCCTAACTCCTGTGACATCTTGCTGTAGTTAAGGAGTAAACTGTTCAGTTCAAGCAGTAAAGCATTAAGTGTGGGATGGGGTGCCTGGGTAGGTTGTTTGGGGTTTTTTGGTCCTGTCTGTCTCCATCCTGTTGCCACCAACTTTTAGTATTAGGTTGTGGCTGTCACGAAGACCCTGTAAAGGTGGAGGTAGGTAACCCTGGGGGAAAATGAGACAGCAACCACCCTGCCCTGTGGTGAGAACAGGACGAGGTGGAAGGAGAAAGTGTCCCTTTGTAAAAGTAAGCTTGAACAATATATTATCTAGAAAGACAAGGCAGGTTGATCCTATGGGAGATAGTTAATGCAGTTAGCGCTTCTCAACAGCTCTTTCCCAAATGTACAACTAAGAGAAAAGATCATGACATTTCATGAGCTGTTTATAGCTTAGTCTTGGCTGCTACTTGTTTTTAACTGTCCTGGATGCTGGGATCCTACAGGGAGGGAAAATAGGGGATTTTTAGACTTTTGCCCTTCTATGGAAAACATCAAATTAGAGGCAGAAACCGTGGCAAATGTCTGTCTGTGTTCAGCAATATTTTTTTGTGGCATTTAACTCAGGAGCTAGATTTTATGGACTCCTGCTTCATCACTTTGCCTGTCCTCATGTTCTTTAGTTCCTCTTCTATTCCCGTGACCTCTGTGGCCTTTTCATATGGTGGATCACGTTAAATATTGAGAGTATTTAGTGTAATAGGTTCTGATAGAATAAGGTTACATTTCATAGATCTTTGGTAAAGTAAAACGTATGCGTGCAGGGAAGACAGCAACTGCATTGGTGCTTTTTAGTGAGTAGTGAAATGGGTCATAGGAGTAAAAACAGAAATTGGTGAAATTTTGCCTGCTTTAGAAGGCCTCTGAGCTACAAATGATGGTAATCAAAATACCTAGGGCAAGTATCATGTATGTGGCTTTACTCTCTCTGTAGCTGCTATCCAAGGTGTTCCAGGCTAAGCAGAGGTCTAGTCTGACGGCAGCACTTCTGTTCGAAGAGGAGCTTGTATGTGGAAGCCTCCCAGGCAGGCGGTGCGAGCAGTGATCCAGAAATAGTCAATCTAGGAGGTGGTACTTTTATTTCCCAGCCTCTTTTCCAACCTTTTTTCACAGGTTATTACTTTCGTGTATTAAAGCTGTTGAGACATTGGCTAAACAATAAAAATTTCTTACATGATGATTTTTTTTCCCTGAAGTCACTGTTTTCCTTAGTCTGTGGTATGCTACTGAAACAAGTGGCAGTATTTAATCTTTGTGCCTTCATTTTGTAGCTTGGCATGCTTAATTTATTGAAATAATTGATGTTGCTAATTCAGAAAAGTTTCCCACAGTTTTGATATTCCTTTAGTATGCAGAGGAACAAGTCTTGTTCTGGGACACTAAAGGTATAAATGCTGTTCAAAAAGGGGGGAAAAAGTAACTTTAAAATGATTATCAAACAGCAAAATTATCCCACCTTCAGTAACATGGAATTCTAAGAGTGGTGATTTCCAGTTTATGGGCAGCAGTATCAGCTACTTCTGCTAGACTGGATGTTACAGGTGAAGGGAGAAACTGTCTGGGAAGCAGTTCTGCTGAAAGGGGCTTGAAGTGAGGTCAGTAGTGTGCCCTGGCAGCAAAGAGAGGCAACAGCATCGCATGCTGCATTAACAGGAGTGTGGCTGGTAGGTTGAGGGAAGGGGTTTAATCCCCTTTGTTTCGTACTCCCAGAGAGATTGTGTGGTCTCCCTGGGCTTTTCTAGACCCGGCTGGATAAATCTGTTTTATTAAAACATGTCACAATTGTAAAATTAGCTATCTGTAGAATTTAAAATCAAAGTTACATGCAAGCACTTACTAGTGACTGAGAATCCGAAAAGGCTGATATGCTTCTGAAATAGTCTTGCACTGTTTTGTGCTGTGTCAGTCCCATCAATTTAAATAAGTTCAGTGGGAGACTGTAGAGAGAAGGGTTTTACACATTTTTTTTTTTGATAGAATGAATGGAAATGATGATGGTCTTTATTGCAACTTCAAATTATGAGTAATCTCCACTTCAGAGGACTCTGTTTCAACTGACTGAAAATTACTTCTTTTCTTAAAAGGGCTTTCACTTTCAAAAGGGGTTTCTGTTATCTTATTCTGTTTTTAATACTGAGTGAAATGGTATTTACCTGTGATCAGAATCTCTTATGTCTCTGAGTTCATCTCTATACCAGTAGGTAGCTGATCATTACTAATTTCTTCCAGAGTAAGTAATTAACATGATAGTTTTTATGGAGAGATGCTGTAATTCCATATACAGGACTTTCTAGAAAGAGCAGTTCTCACACATTAACCAAAAATAACATCCTGATAACTGCCTCAGACTTGAAAGATAGATAGAATTAGGAATGTGAAATGCAGAAGACCAGAAAAGTTTTACTGCCATCTCATATGTGGAATTTGAAAAACGAGTACTGCTAGGTGAGTGACCACAGCAGTGTTCTTTGTGTCTGTGATGATGCTGAAGATGTTTATGATCATGTTATATAATTGACCTTCTGCTTCACTGTATTTTTGCAAATTTTTAGTAGTATGTACCCACAAAATACATTTTCTACCGAATGCTTACTGTGCAGTTTAAAACCAGGTTTATTCAGTCTTGATCCTGCGGAACGTTTGGGTAAAGGAACAGAGAGTAAGATGCCATTTCTTATGGGATGCCCTTTTTTCTGAGACCATTGTATGTTCCAGTATGTCAGTATCTTGCCAGTTGAAACCCGCAGTTGCTCCTGGAGCAGTTTCATCTCCTCAGGAAGGAAAACAAAACTTAAGTGCTCAAGCTGGGAATGAATGGAGGGCTTAATGTGCCACTTAGAGCTGCAGGCAAAGAAGCAGGGCTAGGGCAAATGAAATTAATTCAGAACAACAAAAACCAGGAATCATCAATTAAATTAGGGTAGAAGAGAGAGAAAAAGAAAATAGTGAGATCTTACATACGTATACATTCCCTCCTCTATTTTGAGCCCTCACACACGTCGTCAGTGCTGGAGGTAGAGGGGAATAGAGGATTGTTAAAAGGACACAGTCCTTTTAACCTCTGCCATGAATTTCCAGGCTGCTCTGTGGGACACACTTCCTCTGTACACATGGCCCCCTCTCCCCACAGGAGACAGCTCGGCACAGCTGCCTCTGTCTCCGTTCCATGGAGTGAGATATCCATTGCCTGGCCCGATTCCCCAGTGCTGCACCAGCCCGGTTCCAAAGCTCAAAGTCTCTGTGTTTCCAGGGGGCCTCTGGGTCTCATTTCAGCGGTACCTTCGCCCTCAGCTCTTCAACCCATCCTCTCTTCCCTTGCCAGTGATTAACCATTTCTCTGTGCGGGGGGGTGGGGGGGCGGATGACCTGGGTCCCTGCATCCTGGTCCCTCTTCTCTTTCCCCTGCCAGTGCTCAACAAAAGTCTCCTTGTTACGTGGAAGATCTTGACTATCCCAGCATATACTTGAAGCAAAGTTCTCATTGCCAAGGTGACTGCTCAGTGGTTCTCTCTTCTCTTTCGTCCTTCCCCTTCCTAACAGAAGATCGCGCCCAGAAGAGAAACCTGTGCCCCTTTCCTATTTATAGACTTAGTGGCTTGGGGACAGGCCCACAGTTGGAGCCAGGCTGTGCGTTTTGCGGTATCAGTGACAGGGCTCTTCCCCCATGCTACTGAGTGCGCCAGAACAAAAGGTGGCAAACCTCTTTTCATGCCCGGGGTGGGGGGAGCCCTGGAGTCAAAATCCTAAACCATGACACAATAAAATTTGTTGTTTTGACAACAAACAGCTGTCTGTAATTCTGTAAACAGCATAAACAGAAGAAGGTTGTCAAGGGTTAGGGCTGGGCTGGCCACTAGACAAATGCTCTCTATTACTGCCCAACTCCCTCCCCAAAGGGGAAGAGAAAGGGAGTAAGGGAGAAGCTTATGGATCAGAAAAGAAAACTGAAACTGCTTTAATGAAAATAACAGTAAAGTGAGATATATACAAATACCAGCATTGAACCCAACCCCCTTTATGGCAATCACATGTCTGCCACCACTGATGCTGTGGGCAGGCACTAGGCAAGGCCTAGACTGGGCTCAGCAGCAGATGGGACCAAGTGCAGGAGCTGGATTCTGGAACTGGATTCTGGAATGCACAGACTGGGATCAAAGGCAGTCAAAGGCACAGAGTCCTCCTCAGATGCTGGCTGTCGAAGAGGCAAGAAGACTTGACCCTTGTAATCCCTCAGTTTTGTACTGACTATGACATCTATGGGATGGAACACCTTGTTGGTCAGTGTAGGGTCACCCGTCCTGTCTGTTCCTCCCCGCAGGTGCAGCCTCTAACTTACTGCACCCCCAGTGCGTACACAGGATTTAGCAGTGGCCTTGGTCTGCACAGCAGCAAGTGTAAGCTTGAGCCTTTCTGCTCTTTGTAAAAAAACTCTTTAAAAGTAAGACTATAAGGTATGTACAAGAGAGGTTGCATTAAGTAGGCAGGATGGACAGCTCTGCAACACATCCTTCAGCCTGAATGTGCAAACAGTACTACTGGAACAGGAGACTGTACAATACGAACTGTACAGGAACAACTTTAGCTATATGTTAATTTTATCTTCTGTTACACTTGTTACTGTTGCTACATGCATTATATCCTGCAATTACTGCCCTCATTCTTGGTTTCCTGTTTTTGTCCTTCAACATCTTATTTTTCAGTAATCTCACATGCAAACACGTTCAACAGCTACCTTCATACTAATGATTTAAAGGTTTTATATCTCTCTGCTGGAGGAGACTATTTCTGACCAAATCCCAGTCTTGATGTAACACCACTGATATCCAGAAGTTTAATATCTGTAAGTACAAAATAAAACTATTAATAATTGTTCCAAGAGCCTTTTTTTTAAAAAAAAAATGCAACCATCCTCCCGGTCAGTCTGCCCTCAAAAATAAATTCTTGCATCCATACTGGATCTGAATGTGCTGATGCTTTCTGCTTAATAGGTCCTTTTCTATCCACACACATCTTTCAACAAATATATCAATTTTGTTACTGGCTTTTTTCTTTAGGTTTTCATTTTTTTAGTGCAAGTCAAGGCACAGATACGGAGATCATATTTGGTCTGTTGCTCCTAGTGTAAAACATCTCTTGCATTCGTGTGTATCTCTTGGCTTGCTTTTCTCCACCACAAGATACTCAATACTCAGAACACTCCTACCATTGTTCCCTCTCCTATATGTCATCTCATACTTGCACATATTTGAAGACTGCCTAATTTTCTAACAAGTTGTGTCCACTTCAGCCCAGCTCCAAAATTGAAAACTACCAGCAACTGATGCGTCCAGTGCCAAATGCTGGTGCTGGCTATAACCTTTCCTGAGCCGCACTTTGACAAAACTTCCAGCACTTGGGCTCTCTCCACCTTGCTCAGGCACCATGTGTTCCCAAAGTGTTGTACGGGCTCTCATTAGAGCCCAGCTCTAGAACAGAAAATGTGCAACAATTGCTGCTGGAGGGAAGGTGCCAGCACAGAATGCTGTTGTTGGCCCTCACCCTTCCTTGGCAGCCCTTTGATAGCCCCAGTAAGCCTGGGGCTGCAACCTTCCTTGTGCACTATGCCTTCCCAGTGTGATGTATTTGCTCTTCCCTGAGCCTGGGTCCAAATTTTCAAATGTCCATCCATTGCAGCCCCAGGGAAGGGGCCAGCAAGAAGTACTGATGCTGGCCAAACTCTTCCCTTGGCAGCCCTTGCACAGCCCCAGGAACCGGGGTGCTCCTGCCTTTGCTTTAGCTGCTAACCTTCACCATGGGGCCAGCGTGTTGGATTTGCTCTTGCCAGAGCCCAGCTCCGGAATTTAAAATGGCCAGCAGCTGCTTCACCAGAGAAGGGGCCAGGAGAAATGTTGTTGTTTTTTGGGCCCCTCATTTCAGGAAGGATGTTGAGGTGCTGGAGCAGGTTCAGAGAAGGGCAACAAAGCTGGTTAAGGGTTTGGAGAACTTGTCCTATGAGGAGCGGCTGAAGGAGCTGGGACTGTTCAGTCTGGAGAAGAGGAGGCTTAGGGGGGACCTTATTGCTCTTTATAATTATCTTAAGGGAAGTTGTAGGGAGGTGGGGGTCAATCTCTTCTCCTATATTGAAAATGACAGGACGAGGGGGAATGGCCTTAAGTTGCGCCAGGGGAGGTTTAGGTTGGATATCAGGAAAAATTTCTTTACAGAGAGGGTTATTAAGCATTGGAACGGGTTGCCTAGGGAGGTGGTGGAGTCCCCATCCCTGGAAGTGTTTAAAAATCGTGTGGATCTGGTGTTGAGGGACATGGTGTAGGGACCCTGGCAGTGTAAGGGCAACGGTTGGACTCGATGATCTTTGAGGTCTCTTCTGGCCGGATGATTCTATGATTCTATGGTTGGCCTTCACCTTCCCTTGGCAAGGATTTCACAAATGCACTATTGTTGGTGTTCAAACTTTGCTTTCACTGTGGAACGTTTCTAGTCTGTTTATAATAACTAGTACCAGAGCCCAGCTCCAAAATAGAAAAATGCCAGCGGTTGCTACCTCAGGGAAGGTGGCAGCACTGAATGCTTGTGCTGGCCCTCACCTTCCCTTAGCAGCCCTATTTCAAGCCCCACCAAGGCTGTGATGCCAAACTTGCTTAGCCACCTTTCATGTCCAAGATGATGTACACGCCCTCAGTAGAGCCTGTCTCCAACACTGACAACTTTGAGTGATTGCTCACTTGGGGAAGGTGCCAGCCCTGAAAGCTGGTGCTACGCCTGACGTTCACTCGGCAGCCCTCTTCACAGGCAGAGCAGCACTCGGGCTCTCGTTCTCCGTCGACACATACGTTGTGTATTTGCAATGTATTGTATTTGAATTGGCTGCCAAGAAAATGTTGTGAACAGCACGAGACTTCAGTGATGGCTCCTTCTGTTGGCAAGCAGCATCTGGATGTCAAGACACAGCAAATAAAGCATATCGTAGAGATGTTGAATGTTAGTACCAAAAGCAGGTATGCAAGCCGCAGATTTCTTGGGCAGTTTAGAGGCTGCCAAAGGAAGAAGAAAAGCAGCACCAAGATTCAGAGCTAGCGCTTCTGCTGGCAGAGCAGTGGCTGGACATAGTCACCCTTAGAGAATACGCTTGCTTGGCTTTAATCCGAGTGAATAAAGCCCATAGCAGACGTCGTGAAGATCTGTGACTAAAGGAAAGGTCGTAGCCCCAGATTTCTTGGGGCACTTGAGAGGCTGGCAAGGGGTGGTGGATAGTAAGCACCAGAATACG
>NW_010417032.1:1831-4064 GCF_000710305.1 Buceros rhinoceros silvestris | reverse complement strand
ATGTTGCAGCTTAGCAGCTAGAGCAAAAGCATCAGCTCCAAGTTTCTATGTCTGTTTGAGAGGCTGCAAAGGGAAGATGAAAAGCAGCCACAAGATTGCGGGCTGGCCCATTTCCTGGGGGAGCAATTGCTTCATATAGTCACTTTTGGCAACTCTGCTTTGGCCTGAATGAACGAAGCCCAGAGTGGCCACGATGAAGGTTGGTGGCTGAAGGAAAAGTGTTAGCCCCAGATTTCTTGAGGCATTTGAGAGGCTCCTAAGGTGTCCTGGGTTAGAAAAAATGGTTTGATTTAAAAACTGGTTTCTTTTAAAATGACCAATCGTGATATATTCTTCCCATTTATGTTCACACATCTCATTGGTTGTGAAAAACTTTGGTGGGCTCTCCATCCCTTTGAAAGATGCATGGGCACGGGGGGCTTGCCCTTCCAGGGACTTGCGCTTTTCGGCTTGGCTCCAGCTTGCAGCTTTGTCTCGGTGTGCTTGGCTCCATCCTTCCTCTGCCTCTTCCTCCGATCGGCTGAGACCTGACTCGTCTCTGCTGACCGGCAAATCCAGCCCTGGCTGCTTGGACCCTTGCTGCTGCGGCTAGTGACACCCCTGCTCTGCACGGGATGGCCTCTGCTGCTATTTCCCTGCACCGACCGGGACTGCCTTCTCTGCCACCGCCACTGCTGTTTTCTGCCACCGCTATGCTCTAGAGCCGCGCTTTTATTTTCCTTTGCTGCCTGGACCCTCGTCGCAGCTTGGCTTTATTTGCTGCCGTGGATCCCTTCTTCCATGTAGCAGCACAGCATTTGGTCCAGCTGCTGTGCCTTGCTCCGCTGCCACGAACCCGCTGACCATGTGATCAACATCATTTTGAAACTCTTTTTTTTTCCATTTTTGCTTTTGTTTCCCTAACCATGTCTAACCTTTGCTATACCATCACATCATATAAACCTGATAATATTTCATTTGTTTTTCTGTACATAATATTTTCTCGAGTATTATTAAATTTATTTTTCCAAACTTAAGAGGTTTAAAAAAATTTTTTTTAATTCTTCTTACCTCTGCTTTTAACCCTTTCTCTCCGGGGGCGAGAGAGAAGAAACAACATGTCCCTTGATTAGCGTACCTCGGCCAACTGGTGACATAATGGAAGATAAAAGCAGAGCAGAGATTGCGGGCTGTCACCTTTCCTGGGGCATCAATGGCTGGACATTAATCACCCTTGTGACTCGGCTTCAGGCTGAGTTAGTTAATAAATTCCATACTGGACATGTTGAAGCTTAGTGACTAAAGGAAAAGTGTTAGCCCCAGATTTCTACAGGCATTGGAGAGGCTCCTAAGGGAAGATGAAAAGCAGCCATGAGATTGTGATCTGCCCCGTTTTGTGTGGGAGCAAGCGCCGGACAGAGTGACTCCGGAGACTCGGCTTCGGCCCTAGTGAATGGAGCCCCGAGAGGATATGGTGAAGGGTAGTGGATAAAGCAAAAGAGTTGGCTTCAAATTTCTCGGGGCATTGGAGGGTCGGCTAAGGGAAGATGAAATGCAGCCACGAGATTGCCGTCTGGCCCCTTTTGTATGCACGTAATCGCTAGACATATAGTCACTTTGGAGACTCGACTTCAGCCCGAGTGACTGAAGCCCCAAGAGGGTATGATGAAGGTTACTGCCTACAGGAAAAGTGTTAGCCCCAAATTTCTAGGGGTTTTGGGGGGGTTCGTAAGGGAAGATAAAAACCAGCCACAAGATTCGGGGCTGGCCCCTTTGGGGTGGGAGCAATGGCTGGACATAGTCACTTTTTGGATGTAGTGCTGAATTCAACAGCTAGAGCAAAAGCATCAGCCCCAAGTTTCTATGTCTGTTTGAGAGGCTGCAAAGGGAAGATGAAAAGCAGCCACAAGATTCGGGGCTGGCCCCTTTCTTTGCGGAGCAATCACTGAACAATTTGAGAACACTTTGGAGACCCAGCTTGGGCCTGAGTGAATTGAGGACAGAGAAGCTGTGTTGAAGGTCAGCGGTTACAGGAAAAATGTTAACCCCAAATTTCTCGGGGTATTGGAGGGGTTCGTAAGGGAAGATGAAAAGTAGCCAAGAGATTCAGGGCTGGCGCCTTTTTGTGCAAGTAATCGCTGGACATAATCACTTTGGAGTCCCAAAATTGGTCCGAGTGAATTGAGCCCATGGAGGCTATGTTGAAGTTTAGCAGCTACAGGAAAAGTGTTAGAGAGTCTCCTAACTGAAGATG
>NW_010417032.1:351-1560 GCF_000710305.1 Buceros rhinoceros silvestris | reverse complement strand
TTGTGGCTGCTTTTCATCCTCCCTGTGGAGCCTCTCCAGTGTCCTGAGAAATTGGAGTCTAACTGTTTTCCTGTAGCAACTAATTGTTCATCTGCAACACGTTGATCAGCGATGTCGTTTCTACCCGTCGGTCGCCGTTGCATTAATTGCTGTCGTGTCGACCTATTGATAAAGGGAAAGATGGGAACAGAGAGCCTGAGGGAAGCAATTGGTGGTGCGTTGTCCGCACCACCGGCTTCTGGCTCGAGTCGCTCTAGCGCTTGCCCTCCTGGGTGGGGGCCCAGACGCCTCCCCGTCCCTGAGACAAGTCAGCCCTCGTTCCTGGAACCACAAAAAGCTGAAGAGCCCCGCAGGGCCAGAGCGAAAGAACAACAGGGTCAGGGAGTAGGAGGGAAGGAAAGCAAGAGGAAATGAAGACCAGAAAGCAGAAAAGAATGCTGCAGAGACCAAAAAGGGATGGGAAGCCAGGAAAAGGGGGCTATAAGATAGGGCAGGGGAGAGGTTGAAAGGGATGGGAGACCAGAGTGAAAGTAGAGGCTGGGAAAAGGGGAGGTCAGAGGAGACCAGCAAACAACTGGAGGCCAGCAGACTGTAAAAGTCATAGAACCCCCGACTCACCAAAACGTCGACGTCCTGAACTGCCGATTTGCTGAAGCGTTGACATGTCAAAGCTCCGACTCCCCGACTTGATTCGTCGAGCTGCCAACTATAAGATTTAAACTGCTGAGTCACCGACTCATGGTCTCATCTGAGCGCCGACTCGTTGAATCATTGATCCACCAACCCATCAAAGCGCAGACAAATTGAAACGCCGATTCAGCCTATTCATCGTATTGCCGACTCACCAACCCGCTGACTTGTCTTCTAGCCATCTCATTGAACCATGAGCTCGTCAAATCGCTCTTTCATTGAATCAATGACTCATCAACTCATCAAACCTCTGACTTATCAAATCACCCAACCACCCGCTCATTGTCTCAGTAATCGTGGGCTCATCTATCAACTAGACTTCCCCAGCACTGTGCTGGTCCAGTTTCAAAGCTCAAAGTTTCCACGGGGTCTCTGGGTCTCCACATTCCAGCAGTGCCTCTGTTCTCACCTCTCCAACCCATCTACGCTTCGCCCACTGCTGATCAACCATTTCTCAGGGCAGGGGGCAGTGGGTGCCCCGGATCGCTGCATCCCAGTCCCTTTTCTCTGCCCAAACAG
>NW_010417032.1:0-323 GCF_000710305.1 Buceros rhinoceros silvestris | reverse complement strand
ACTGGCCACAAAGAACATCTTTGCTGTCTCAGCAGACACTGAAGCAAAGTTCTTTTGCCAAAGTCACTGCTCAGGGGTCCTCTCCTCTTTTTTCATCCTTCCCTTTCCACACGAAAAAGAGCGCCCCACAAAAACCAGTTTTGTTCCCCCTCTATTTATAGGCGCAGTTGGTGTGTTGATTGTTGATTGACACAGCTTGGGCCAGGGGCAGCTGTGAAACTGACAGTGGGGGTTGTCTTCCAGAGCAAAAGGTACAGGGGCCTGTAACCATCACGCCCCCCCCCCCCCCCCCCCGCCACGCACGCGACGCCCCAAAACAAGGC
>NW_010417031.1:2336-6953 GCF_000710305.1 Buceros rhinoceros silvestris | reverse complement strand
GGGGTTGGGGGGCTGTGGGGCAGGGTGTGATGGATGAAAATCGGGTGGAATTATTGTTAAAGACTGAGTCAGTCGTCTGATCAGGGAACATATCACAAAATAAGACTAAGGGTTTAGATACTAAGGAGATGTTTGCTAATTGATGCTAACCTGTGCATTGTTACAAGATAATATACGGATCTATATAAATGGAAAAAACACTTGCATACAAAATATTTAAATAGACCAGCATATAAATACATTATTTCAACTTTCAAGATTTCAAATGATTCACAGATTATTACCCAACAGTAAGAAAATAAAAACAATGAAATATTTTTTCACAACTGGTAATAAAATTATTGATCTTATGTCCCACACAGCTCTCAAAATTGCATCTTTATTTTTTCTTAGCAGAATGGTTATAGCTGTGTCTGAGATGAAGGCTTTTGTGAAACTGAATCACTTATATGTACTGTCTCCTGTGTCATGCTAATAACTTAGAGCCTCTGTTATTTGAAGTTCACATCAGATTTCTGGTTGGGGTTTCTCATCCTAAACGTTCACAGGTCAACAGATATTCTGAAATGATTGTCTGGAGCAATATCTAGAATGTTGCTGATAATATCTGATGTCTGCATTTGTTTCATGTTTCTGATCCCTTGAGATTCAAAATGATCTTTAAATTGAATTTTTTCTTGATTCGTTCCTCTGATTTCCTGGACACAAGGCAAGACTCCTCTGTAAATCACCAGAGCAGAAAGGTGTTTGGAAGAAGTTCAGTAATTTTGTCAATCAGGCACTGAGACTTTGGATCCAGTTAAATAAGCACCAGCTTTCTTGATCATGCCTTCACTTTCCATTGTTGCTTTGATTTTTTGCTTGAATGACAAGCACGTTTCCTTATTTTTCTCTCACTTCTTACATACTCAAGGAGACCTGTGAGGAGAATCAGATGTTTCCTTTCATCCCTGTAGACCCCTCAAAATCACATGGAGGGAAGATTTTTTGCTTGTGGCTGAGTAAATATAGGTACTGTAGTTGCCGAATTACTTTGTCCAGCAAAATCCAACTTCATACAGTATTTCAGTAAGGGCAAAGGAAGTACAAGAATAAAGAGTAAAAAATACTCATGATGGATTGTAGTTGTAGCCTCTTTCTCACAGTTCTGCTTAGGTATCTCAGTGTCTAATTTACAGACTCACAGAATTGGTTTGGTTGAAAGAGACCTTTACGATCGTCAAGTCCAACCACTCACCCAGCACTGCCAAATCACCACTAACCTATGTCCCTCAGCACCATATCTTTACATCTTTTAAATACCTTCAGGGATGGTGACTCCTCTGTCTCCCTGGGCAGCCTGTTGCAATGATTCACAACACTGTAAAGAAACTTTTCCTAATGTCCAGCTTGTATCTGCCCTAGTGCAACTTGAGGCCATTTCCTCTTGTCTTACTGCTTGATACATGAGAGAAGAGACTGATCCCCACCTCACTACAACATCCTTGCATGGGTCCAGCCATTCTTCCCCAAGCCTGTAGAGTTGCAGGGGGTTGCTGTGACCCAGCACTTGGCTTTATTGAACCTCATACCATTGGCCTTGGATATTGATCCAGCCTGCCCATAACCCTCTGCAAAGCCTCCCTACTTTCAAGCAGATCAATGCACCTGTCTAACCCTGTGTCGTCTGTGAACTTACTAAAGGTACACTCCATCCCCTCGTCCAGATTGTTGATAAAGACGTTAAGAGAACAGGCTTCTACACGGACACCTGTGGAAAACCACTTGTAACTGGTCACCAACTGGACTTAGGTCCATTCACCACCACCATGGCCCAGCCATCCAGCCAGTTTTTGATGCAGCCAAGAGTACACTTATGCAAGCCATGAGCAGACAGTTTCTCTGGGAGAATGCTGTGGGAAACAGTGTCAAAATCTTTACTAAATTTGAAGTGGATAATATCCACAGCCCTTCCCTCATCCACTAATCAGGTGAGTTTGTCATAGAAGGAGGTTGTGTTAGTCAAGCAGGACCTGCCTTTCATAAACACATGCTGACTGCACCTGATCACCTGGTTGTCTTACATGTGCCTGTAAGTCCACTACATCCAGAAGCAGGTATTTTCTTTTCCCAAAAGTGATGCACTGGTTACTTCTCTGAAAAAGGTTCAGAAAGGAAAACATCACAAGAGGAATGAGAAAAAGATGTCTACTTTACTTCTAGCAAAATTCTGAACTCCCCTCACGAATTTTTACTCACTTGGTTGACATTGAGATTTTCCTTACATGCTCTTCAATTCTTTTTTATTCTCATTGCTCACACCACGATGTGCAACTCCTCCATTCCTTCTCTCTTATTCAGTCTCAATGGACAATTAAACGTTTAGTGTAGCTTTGGGGGAAAAAATTCTCATCTGGAAGCAAGAATCCTCGTAATTTACGACAACTGTCAAAACTTCGGGCACAATGGTTTTAGAAGTCTTTGCTGATAAAAGCTTCCACTTATCAATAAGGTCTGACCTGTGTGAGTGCTACAGTGCATTTTTGCTTCCATGCCTGAGGGGTACTGCAAATCAGAGGCTTTCAAGTATAGGAGACATGATGATTTGTGCCAAGGGACCAGGCTGTCAGCTCGTGCCATTTATGGATAAATTTCAGCTTATTGTAAAATGTCAAACCTCATAAAATGCCAGACAGAAAATATTTTGGAGAAGTCAATTGACATGATAAGAAACTGAATGCTTTTTTGAAAAGATTTTTTTCTGTCTCGGTAAGAACTTACTTATACAAATGACTAGTAGCAGTCATAAGATGTTGGGCAGGGAATGTATTGAGGTATATGTGGTCAGAGCCGGATGTGTTCATCTCATATCAGTGGGTTTATGGGAAGAGAGTGAGGGTGATGCCTTATTGCTTTACTCCCTTCATAATTCCTCACTTGCCTGAGCCAGGCATAGTGGAATGACTGGATTGTTGCAGCCATGGATGTTTAGGACTAGGAGGTGGAGAAGAAGATTGTCTCTATTGCATGTCACCTCTTTATAATGAAAAATGCTCAATGGGTGAAAAAAAATACTTTGTTTTCTAAGTGATATTTCTTCTTGCTGCGCTTCCAGTGGGAGTGTTTTGTTCATTTAATTATGGACTGTGCTTCAAGCCACCTGTCAGTGGGCCTGAACAGATGTGCAGGGAATTCATTCAACCTTTATCGTTAAAACTGAAACTCTGTTTTTCTTGTGTTCATGTGTTTCATGATTGTAGTTCACAGACTCTAGGATGTCTGGAATTAGGAGTGGATATGTTCACAGCTTTGGTCTAGTTACTGTTTCCGTAAGTAATCTGTACTAACAAGTTTGTACTATTTTTAGTGTAATGTATTTTTCTGCCAGGACCTTCAGATCTAATCTCAAAAGTTTCCTTTTACTGTTGATGTTGGAAAGATGTTATTGTATTGGTAGTCCTGATGCAGTTGGCTACAATTTCTCAGCTCTTATTTATGTTCCAATGTGTGGCTAAATTCTGCAGTTTTTAAAAGAGGTTCGGAAAGTAATTTTGACCTTGATTCCTGAAGCTATTTAAAGTGAAAGATACATGCAGTGAATTAGATATCAGACCTCAAAATATACACTTTGTAATTTGTCTGACCTCTTGGTGTCAAGGGTAAAAAAACACCAACAAAAGAGTTTTGTCTCCTGCTTAAGAATGACTGAGGACTTTCACTGAGAATCGTGAGGTAGATAGTTATTAATTTCGCCACCTAGTTTATATATCGGACCTTGAACAGAAGAGAACATGTCTTTGATTCATTTCTTCGAAGAACCTCATGGTTAGAGAAGTCACCTGAAATATAGGAGACAAACCATAAAATCCCACAGGTATTTGAGGAGGCTTGAGGACTGTGTCATGTCTTCCACTTCAGTGTCCTAAATTCCAAGTAATGGGGTATTTCATGGTTGGCATTCTCTCAACCTCTGCTGCTGAAGCCATTACAGGCCACATGGAGAAATTTGTGAGTTTATTTTAGAGTGAAAATAGAATGGCTACTTCGGTAGAAAGTTTATGTGAGAAACTTATTCAATAATGGAAGGAGAGTTTGGTTTCTGTTTTCTGTTTCAGTTAATTTAAAACCTTTTCATAGAAAATGTAGCGAAGGCAACTGGTGAAATGGAGGAATGCATCTCAATCTCCAGAAAAGTCTATAGCCATGTGATTGGGCTTAAATGCTGGAGAAATAACCCATCAAGAAAAAGAAAGATTTAAAGTAACTTAGATCTCTAGAAATTGCTTTAGCTACTAGGGCATTTTGTGAAAGAACCACCCACACCAATCAAATAGGTTTATGCAACTTGAGACACTTGCCTTAACTGGCATCTTTGATGTTAAAAATAGTCTGTGCATACATACAATGCTTTGTTAATAAACTTGCTGAAATCCAAAAGCAAACACAGTTCTTTAAAACATTTTGGCTTAGTGTAAAATTATTGATCTCAAGCTAGGAAACAGGGATATAGCTAAACTCCCACTTGCCATTTTTCTCCTCCCTCCATTTTATTGAAAATATTTTGGGCTGGACAAACAGCTGCACTGAGATCCTAATGGCTGAATGCACAGAGCAGCCTCATCCAAGCACGCAAGTCAG
>NW_010417031.1:752-2196 GCF_000710305.1 Buceros rhinoceros silvestris | reverse complement strand
CAGCAGGAAAAGATAGGATGAGTTCCAGACACTGAAGCTCTTAGAAGTGTGGAACTCCTGACAAGTGATTTCAGTGCCTGATGATGCTGCATGTGAAGCGATGCTTTAATTTGCAATTGAATGACAAAGTCCTCAAGTCATCCTTATCTCCTGAGTAATTGAAGAAAGACTCTGCAGTGTAAAAACTCATTATGATTCTTCTGTGTAATTTTGCACCTTTGGAAAGGAATTTTTTATCATTACATTGCTCTCTGGTGTATTTTTATTAGCACTGAGCTGCAAAATATGAGATGCATGCCTAGATTATATGCTTGTATTTACAGATGAAGTTGAAGATTAAAAAGAGAATTCATATTACATTTGTGCTACTTCCACAGACCCTCTCTGCCATTGATCTTTACACTTTATAATAGTTTCTTTCAAGATCTGATGAGAAAATAAAATATAACCATTCTTTGAGTGTTATTTGTTGCCATCAATACCAGAGAAAGTGATATTTTTATACTTGTTTTACAAGTGGAGATTAATCTAATGAAGTAATTAGAGTAAGTTAAGATAAAATCTAAGACTGGAAACTTTGAATTAGGAGACGGAATATTTTCTGCTGTCTGATGTGTTTCTCTCCATTTCCTGGAGCTGAAGAATGGTAATTTTTGAAGCACTTTCTGCCCAGTTAGAACAAGAAAGCAGAGCTGGAAGCCTTTTAAGAGAGGGATTTCTCTCTTGAGAGTTTGAAGAAGGGGCACTGGTCAACATGTCTTTAATTTGTAGAAAGTAGATTAGGAACTAGCGGGCACTTGTAACAGAATTATCTACATGTGCAGCAGGCTAGATCCACTGATAGGTTATGAGTCTTTGTGCCATCTTGGCTAAGTGAGGGAGCATTCATGATCTAGGGTTTGTTTGGTTTTTTTTTTCAGGAGTGTCTGAGAGAAAGTAAAACATACCAGCATGTTCTCTGCATTATCTTCATTTTACAAGATAGCATAGGGATATAGGACACGTAGATATGAGACTCACAAGGAATGAAGAGAAAGGTGAGAAAGTATTAGGTCCAGGAGAGTTCTGAGGTCCTTCTTCTGTAACAGAGCTATTAATGACAATGCTCCATAGCCTGATGTACCTCAAGTCTCAGCCTGTTGTTGGATGCACTGAAGGATGAATTTTAAGTTGTGTGTTGGAGAATGTGTTGGCACTGGAAGGTCATGGACCACTGTGAGTCTCACTGGATCATGAGATGCAGAACAAGTGGAATAAATACCAGACTGAGCTCTGCAGCTTTGGGACAGAAGAAAAGCATTAATTGGCTCTAAATTTTCTTGTCCTCTTATTTTTTGTATCTTTCTAGAATTAGCCATTGTACTATCTCTGCACAAGGTGTTTACGCTGGCTTCAGCTCTAAAATTGCTGAATCACTAATATGTTCCAGGTGAGTCCTCTTTCC
>NW_010417031.1:0-652 GCF_000710305.1 Buceros rhinoceros silvestris | reverse complement strand
CTTTCCCTTTGCTGAAATTATTCCTTGGGATAAAACAACTCTAGGTCTTTGAGTTAGTTCATAAAGTTAAATAATGTACAGAAATGGGTATCCCCTCTTTTTGCTGCTTTTAACAATCAGCTGTAATCAATTTACAGCACATTGTGTGGCTTTGTGACCGTAAAGCTGTCATACTGCAGCTTCCCTGTATTCCTTAGGGAGTTTGGTCTTCAAGTCACTCCCTATTAAGGAAGTCTACATGTAAGAGTTGTTTTGGTTGCTGTTGAGACTGGGGTTTTCTGCTTCACAGGGACTTCTTCCTGGGTGAGTATATTATTTTCATGTCTGTACTGCTTGCACTGGAACATTAAAGAATGAACCAAAAGGTAAAAATGTTTCAACGTATCTATTGGTTTGGGTCTGATATGTCTTCAGGGTTTTACTTTTTTGTTTGAAATTCATTACTGCTGTGAAACAGGCTGTAAGCATGCAACATCTTCAAAAAACATTGTTCAGTACAGAGAGGAAGCATTGCAAAGGAACAGGAATCACTCTGTGACCCCAGTGACATTTAAACCCTCTGTATTCCAGATGCAGCAAGGCATGGGAATAGGCTTTCTCTGTCCAGTGAGTGAGACCTCAGCTCCCCATGCCTAGGAACTTCTGCTTGGAA
>NW_010417030.1:21529-30496 GCF_000710305.1 Buceros rhinoceros silvestris | reverse complement strand
CCAGACTCTGCCAACTATATATAGACATAATGCACAATGTAAGATACAGAATATACAAAAAACATAGCACGTTTGTATATTTTTTTATCATATACCTAATGCATTATACAAACTGATAAAAAAATTAATTATTTTATTTAATTTAACTGACTTTTTTTCTTATCTCCTGCTCTTCAGTTGCTGCAGATTGAGCCTTTTTTCACTCCTTAGGCTAGATGCCTAATTAAATGACCAAGGTTATGTAAGGTTACTCCAGCAAAACCTAAACTTGTTATCTTGAATGGGACAAAAATCATTTAAACACAGGGGGAAATTCTCTTTCATGTGCTACGCATTAATAACAAATGTACATATTTAGATTCAATTTTTTTGCATAACCATTATTACTAATAAATAATTCAAAATAATAAAATAATGTATTATCTTACTATTTTTCTAGATCATTAGAGAAAAGCATAATGTATTCAGATGCTAAATACTGATGCATGATATCAGAGCAAACAGCATGCAGGAAAAGTGGTTATATGAAAGTTTATCCACAGTGTGTGTTTTACCTACACATATTTAAATTCTATACATTTTACTGAGAACATGTAAGTTTTATTTTAACTCTGAATAATGTAAAATAAAATAGTGAGTTTTGTAGATAAATATATTACATAGATCGCTCCAAAAGTAATGCCTCCTATTTATTTCCATGGAAACTACAACAAATATGAAGAGCACAATAATGTTATTTGATAGAGAAAATTCTCCGCTACAAAACAGTATTTTTCAGCATAATCACCCCCATGGGCTGTGCATTTTCCCCAGTGATGAACAAGACCCTGTGTGCTGTGCTTGTAAAATTCTCCCCCAGCGGAGGGAACCCACTGTCACAGTTGTCACTTCTGAAACACCCCACCCATCACCTCACTGTGCCAACACTCATGGTTTGGTCACTGTAAACATTCAGCAGCATCAATGAATGTCCATGGGTGCAATTTTTTCCACATGGAGGAATTCTGTTACACCCCTTTGCTTCATATGTACTGCGATGTCAGTTGCCATTTCGTCAGACCGCCCCTCTGCTGCCGTCTGTTTCATGGCAACAAAATTTAACAGAATATTTCCAGGAAGGTTCAATCTCTGCTGACATACCACCAACATCCTCCTCTGACATTGTAGGCCAACATAATAAAATAGGAGGCATTCCTTCCAGAGTGGGCCTCGTATTACCTTGTGATGGGTTGACCTTGACTGGATGCCAGGTGCCCACCAAGCCTCTCTATTACTCCCTTCCTCAGGAGGATGGGGTGGTGGGGGAAAAAAAAATATGGAAAAAACCTCTTAGGTCAAGATAAAGGCAATTTAAGAAAGCAAAAGAAAAGGCTGTGCACTTAAACAAAGGAAAAAAAATTCTACTTCCCATTAGCAGGTGATGTTTGACAACTTCCTGGGAAGCAGGGATTCAGTACACATAGAGGTTGCTCCGGAAGACTTTATAATAATGAGTGCCCTCCCTCCTCCTCCTTTCTCTTAGCTTTTATTGCTGAGCAGATGTCATGTGGTACAGACTGGATATATATTAATTTTGGGTCAGCTGTCCTGGCTATGTGCTTTCTTAAGATCTTGCCCATTCCCAGCCTATGGGTGAGGGGGGAATATTGGAGATACAGCTTTGAAGGTGTGTGAGCACTGCTCAGCAGTAGCCAGAGCACTGGTGTGTTATCATCACCTTTTCTAGCCACCGCTACAAAGAACAACACTATGAGGGCTGTATGGGGAAAATTAACTCCATCTTAGTCAGATCCAATACATACCTTATCCAGCAGAATACTTTGTCCTATAGGCTGCCTACAACTTGAGGAAGGAAGACTGTATTTTACATATGCAAATAGTGCATATGTCATTGAGGTGAGGAAGTGAGAACACAGATCATAATGCTGCCAGGATCTGTCAGACTCGTTATGTCCAGTTCCACTGCAACCACAAATAATCAGGTTATGTAGTCCCACTGATTCATGTATTAAGCTTCTCTTCATCTACTGTAACGTACTAAAAGAAAGCTGCATTATCAGTAAAAAGAAAATGTATAATACATGACTGCACATAGAAAAAGTTCGTTTAAATACTCAGAGGAACTTACACAAACAGTGAAAGGTAAGAGAAACGGTACGCGAGGGTACATGAAGGAAAATAACGAGCTCTGATGTACAGTTTAATTCCTGACAAGACTAGTAAGATAATGGGCATGTGTATTGAAGCAGTGAAACAACAAGAAAACTTCTGCCTTTCACCCTCCATTTCATGAAAACAATGTGTTCTCCCCTCTAACTATACTACTGTCAAAGGAAATCTCATGGTTGTTTTCAAAAGGAGGATTTTATTGGTAATAATTCACACTTTGCAGCAGCAAAAATCAGTCTCAGGCCCCCTGTAGTTGACCCTTATGAATATACATGAGTGAAAAGCAGTTGAAGTCATTATACCTCTGTTAAGATGTAAAACCTGGCAATACTGAGTTTCTTGAGGTGGATCTGCCTGTGATTTCTTGAAATAATCACACTAAAACCATCAAAATGGTGTTCAGTATCTAATGGTAAAGTTAAAAAAAATAGTTTCTAAACAGAAAACTCAGGTTTGGTAAGTAAGAGAGGGTAAAAGAAGACTTTCCCTTGAGATCCACTTAGTTTCTGCTGGTCATTTTGCTTTTTTATACGGCAGCTTTCCATGGCTCTATGAGTTGTGACAGTCTTTACAGAATAGCAAATTCACAAGATAATTCAGGCTGGATAGGACCTCAGGAGGTCTCAAGTTCAACCTACTGCTCAGAACGGGGTTCATTACTAGCTTGCTCGGTTTTATCCAGTCAGGTCTTGGCAATCTCCAAGGACAGAGACTACATAACCTCTCTAGGTAGCCTGTTCCACTGCCTCGCTGTCCTCGTGGGGAAACTGTTTCTCCTTACATCCAGTCTGAACCTCCCTTGTTTCAAAACGTGTCCCTTACTGTCCCTCCATGCACCAAACCTGTCTTCTTGCTAACCTCCCATAGGTACTGGGGAGTTAGCTGCCAGGTCACAGCCCAAAGCCAACTCTACCAAGCTGAAGAAGATCAGCTTCCTCAGCATTTCCTCAAAGGGCAGGTGCTTCAGAGCCCAAAAGCTTGAAGGACCTCTGATGAACTCACTTCAGGCTATCAATGTCTTTCTTCTACCAGGGGACACAAAACGGGGCATAGAATTCTAGATGCAGTTTAACAAGTGCTGAGTAAAAGGGGATGATCCCCTCTCCCAGTCTACTAGCTGCATTCCCCTTCATACAGTCCGGGACTGTATCAGAGAGTTGGACTCTTCTGATGTCAGGGCACACTGTTGGCTCATGTTCAGTTTACTGCCCACCAGGATCCTGAGGTCCTCTTCAGAAGAGCTGAAGTCAACTCCCTGTGCTGTTGAGGGGGATTAGTCCGTACTAGATACAGGACTTTGAATTTGCCTTTGTGGATTTTAAATTGTTGGATAATTCCTCCAGTTCTTAATACCAGCCCAGCCCTCAAACATATTAACTGCACCCTGCAGTTTGTTGTCATCTGCTGACCTTATGAGTGTGCACTTTCTTATCTCCTGCAGATCATTGACAAAGACATTAAACAGGACAGGTCCCAGGACAGACTCTTGTTGTACACTGCTTGTCTCTGGGTAGAGTAGACTTCATTAATCTGTGATTTCTAAGCTCAAGCTCCTAATCAGCTTTCCACCTATCTTCTTGTCTACCCACCTATACTGTAACACTCCAGCCTGAACGCAAGAACGTAAGGTCACAAGCCTTGCTAAAATCAAAAGACACAAATATCCTCTGCCCCAGACTGGGCAGGCATCGGTCTGCTGGTGGATGTGTGGAGTGATTGTCTTTCCACCTCTTGGGGTTTTTTTCCCCTTTACTTCTTAAACTGTCTTTATTTCAAGCCATGATTTTTTTCTTGCCTTTGTCCTTCCAGTTCTAACCCCCATCCCACCAAGTAAGTGAGTGACTGAGTTAGGGCTTAGCTAGGGTCAAACCACCATGCTCCCTCCATCATAGAGGATGCACAGGAAGCAGAGCTTATATTTTATATATTACCTAAATTTTGCTGTTTCCTGGCTAGTACGTGCTCAGCTACTTCGCTTTAGGGATATTTATAAAAAGTGTGTACATGCTGACTTTCAAAATCATTTTAAAAATGAAAATCCTGATTAATATATTTGCTGCTGGATATGTAATAATGATGAAAATCTTTCAAGAGCTTAACGATTAGAAAGATTATTTCAGAGTCTGAACTATTGACTTTGAGAATATTTGCAAAGCAGTTGTGGACTGCTTCCTGCATTTCTGCTGTGCTAATCTGGGCACGGTATCTAGCTCTCAAAGCGGAGCAGGAGGGAAGAGGATTTTAACATACAGCAAACTGTTGCCAGGCACTGCTGTTATTATTAATTTCTATGAGTGTACAGGGTTTAGCACAACTGATTCCTTACTATAAGTGCAGTTCTCTAAGTGCTAAAGCAATACAACCGTTAAATAATGTTTCAATGTACAGATGTGCAGACAAAGATGAAAAACAGATTAAAGCATCCTGCTAAGGAACACAAAGCTCTTTCTGTGGTCTCATGCATGTCAGTCTTTGGAATTTTTGTCCCATTTTTCACCTTATTAGCATACTAAACAGCCAAATATTCCCTGAATGCAACCCATGTTTATAAATACTGTCAGGATTATTGACATTCCATCACTTTCAAAGTTTTGTGAAATGATGAATAGGTACACCAGATTCTATCATAGGAAACAAAATTAGCTGATTCAGGCCACTACAGAGCTATACAGGCTGTGCAGAGAAACAGATTCATCCCATAGTCAAGAGCACTAGGCGAGTTACACAGGCCTGTTGGTCGAGTTTGGGAGATCTGTTTGATAGCAGCTGGCAGTATGGGGATATTCTTAGATCAGAGAATTATTTTCTTTATCTAACCATAATTTGTAGTAGAATTTTTAGTAGAATTTGGAACCCTCCTTTCTGAACACATCTCTGATTAAATTTAAAAAAAAAAAAAAAAAAAAAAAAAAAAAAAAAAAAAAAAAAAGAACAGTTTGCCAGGACTTTCAGACAGAAGATAATTCAAAGCAAATTTTATTCAGAAGGGCAATGAATTGGAGCAAGCCTGGAGCAGCCAAACTGCAGGTACTGCATATGGCAGACCCATCAGCAATTTCTGAGCCACCAGCACAGCTGCCTGAGGAACCTGCCAAGAGGCCAGATGTCACTTTTGGAAAGCTACATAACGCAGCTTGAAGTGTGAATCGTTTGATGGCAAACCATTTTCAGCAGGTCACATACTGATCTCATTTACATTGTTTCAAAGCAGAGATTTCGCACAAAATAAGTGAGAACAGAATTTCTTAAACGAAAATATAAATGGCATAACAGCTAAGTTTCTTAAAAGACACATAATGAAGGAGAAAATAATGGTTAAAATTAGATTCTTTGTTTGCAGGAATATAGTTCCCTAGTAAAACCAAACATATGTAGATATGTATGATTTAAATAATGAAAGCAATGAAAGCGATTTAAATTATTGCACACATTTTTGCTAGCAGTGTTTTAGAAATAAATCTTACTGCAAATTCACGTAAATTAACCTTTATTACCATTTGCTATGCTAGCAATAGGTGTGTTACTAAAAATCTAATGAGAATGAGGTGCTTAGCCATGAGTACTTTAAAAGTAATTTTTGAAATAGTCTGTTTATTAGGCGATTATCAAGATGCTACTAAATGAAAAGTAGAAAAGGACAGTCTTAGTAAAAACAAACTAAGACTATCAGCAACAAACTTTAATCCCTGTGCATAGGCCTTCCTATGTCTGTCATATACACACAGTAAAAGATGCAGTAAATTTAACAATTAAATGACACATCAAATGTCATTACAGCAATACTCTAGACCTGCTGAATAGTTAATCAGAGAAATTGTCATGTTTTATCTCTAGGGATATAGAGAACCTGTAAATTTTTTAAAGACTATTTAAAGATTATTTCTCTTTTTACTGAAATAAAGCTTTGTTTTTTAAGAAGGTAGTGACTATTTTAAAATCTGTTTATTGGGGAACATTTCTCCAGTTTTTTCTGGTTTTGTGTAGAAGCCTGAACCGCCTGATCTGCAATGTTACCTTAACCTCAGCAATGTCCTCTGTGATAATCAAAAGGCTGTATCCTTCTCTTCAAGAACAGCTTTGCCCGCAAATACTTCTAAAGCTTTAAAGCTCACATGAAAAACACTACACCCTAGTTTTCATTACGTACCACTGACAGACTTTGCTGCTGTACCTCTCTCTATGTCTGTCAACCAAAAGCCTTTATACAAGATGGCATTATGTTTTCTGGAATGTTGAGGTTCATAGGGAATGGGAAAGCCCCACTGGGGCTGATCCATGATTAGCATTATTTTCTTAAAGAGAAAAACATGGTAGGTGTTGGGGTTTTTAAAAACCCCAATATGACACTCTAAAGGCTATTGTCAAATCTACATTATGCCAGCTAAGACCAATTATTTCCTGGAGAAATTATTGATAGAAGATTTCTCTTGCTCAGTCACATACTTTAATATTTTGTTTTTCCTGCACTTTCTATGGAAAATAAAAAAAAAGTAACATGATTATTTTACTATTGCCAATAGTCTGTTTAAAATCCATTAATATAATTGAATAAAGGTTGTTATAAAGACATATGTCAGAATTCATTACATGTATTGTTTGTAAAACCTGCATTTTTGCACTAAAAGAACATGAAAAAAAAAGAGAATAAAAGGGTTGTAGTGTTATATATCCTGTTAAAGCAATTAAGAATATGCAACCTCAGGTGCATAACAATTGCTCTTACAAACCCACATCCAGAAAATACAGGCAGAATACTTTATTTTTATGTATGAAACTGATCCATTGGTTCCATTCAGCTGGCAATTTAAAGGATTTTTTGAAATTTGGTGACAACTCTTTTTTTATTGATGAAATGAATTAAATTCAAAAAAATGGAATCTTTATTTGAAGTTCAGTATTTTTTTGTGATAAAGACTTTTTTAACAAAATGTTGATGGAAAAATTAGAAGGGAATTTTTAATATCTGTCAAAAAAATATTTTCAAAATGATATGAGTTTCTTTGCCAACTTATTATAAAATCATATCTGAAACAGTTTGTTTTCTGCAGAATGGAAAACTGGATGATCGTAAAAATAATTATATTTTTCAGTTATATTTTATGCTTTGGATTTAAAAATAGGCATTTCTGTGCTGTTTACACCATTTTGATGCTCTGCATCCCTCCAGTTTTCTTAATCACGTCACAGTAAACAGATTAATTATATTCCTGTTAAGAGATTATTTGGATTGTAGTAAGGAGAACTTGCATGAAATTTCAACAACAGGAAGAATCATATAAGCATCAGTCTGTTTCATGACGTCTGAAAGAGTTTCAAGCAGCTCATCCATCTACTCTCACCTTGTACCCCATGAGAGGTTTCACTAAGTTAAACTATCCCCAGCAAACATTTATCTATCATGATTGGCCTTTTCAGGCTAAAGAGATGACTGAGAGAAGAGGTTAGAGAAGACTGAGAGTGGCGCTGGGATGGTGAATAGGGAAACATAGTTCACTGCCTTTTGCAGGAGAATGTCTTATAAGTATTCAATGAAGGTGGAAGGCTTAAAACGTTCATTAGGAGTTAGTTCATATAAAGCTGTAAAAAGTGTTTGCATTGGATATTGTGCAAGCTAAAAACTTTAAATGGGTTCATGAGAACAACCTAGAGAAGATAAATCCATCTAAGACTTATTAAACATAAGAAAAATGATCTTTATTCCCTGGATCAAAATCTACTGAGGCTCAGTGTATGTTCTAGAGGAGACAACAATACGCACCGCCACACAGTCACTTTCCCCGTCCCTCCAAAACAGTACGAAAACATTGCTCCACTCACCCCAGGAAAACAACCTAACTGGCCACGTTGTCTCCTCTGAAGTCCTGGATAGCTGCGGCTGTGGAGTAACCTGCTCCAGCCATTCTTATGCTCTTATATCCCTAAAATATCTGCTAAAAATCTCCAAGGAAGTAAATTTCCAAAATTTTCCCTAGTTTGACAATCTCAGTGCTTGTCACAGTATTAGAAACTTTTTCATGTCATCCGGCCATCTCTTTTTAGTGTTAATCAAAGAGATTATCCTTTTGTCCTTGCCCAAATAGACACAGAAAACCCTTGATAAGAATCTTGTTTATAACATATAACAAAAGATAAGGCAATTACCTAGTTGTCTACACAGTCTCCTACTTTAGAATTTAAAAATCTGTTCAAAACAAATCTTAGATGGTATCTTCTGAATATGTTTTTCTGCTTTATATACAGTCTTTAGTCTATGTGCATCAGTGTCATTCCTCAAGTTGTATATGTTACTACAGATTAAGCTTTGCTGATACTGAGGGGGATTTTGCTATATAGCTCCAATTTGCAAAGACTGTCCTGAAGTCTGATCCTCATCCCAAAGGTTTTTTCTATTTCTCCTATTTTGGGGTGGCTCACAATTTTCGTGCACATACTCTTTATTCCCTTATCTAAGCCAGTGCAAGTACGGAATAAAACCATGCTGAAACAGCCCCATATAAGATTCCTTTTGGATTAATCTGCTTTTAGTAAAGAATCAAGAAAAAGTCTTGCTTTTTTTTTCAGAAATAGTTTCTTTCCATTTGAACTGTATTTTCCTAAAGTTCTTATGAGAATATCCTATATGACCTGTGTGTGGAAAATACAAGAAATCATGTCCACCAGAGCAGCCATTTTGGTAAAGAAGAAAATTATGTAGTTATTGGTATAACTATGCTGGCTGCCTGTTTCAGGTCTTATCTCCTAGGAGTTTACAAAATGTTTATTTAAAAAAAATCCAGACTCTTTCCATGTACTGAATTC
>NW_010417030.1:16207-21424 GCF_000710305.1 Buceros rhinoceros silvestris | reverse complement strand
CACCCCCTCCTTTAAGAATAAATACTGTTTGTGCTTATTTGATACCCTGGGACTTTACCCGTGCTCAGTAGTTTGTCAAAGAGAATGACTAATTATTGCAAGATTGTATTAGCTAGTTCCTTAAGTACTTTGGGGAGAATTTTATCTGAGCCTGTGGATTTGAATGTGTCTGATCTATGCACACTTGTAAAGGTATTTTTTTACACATTCTGCCTATGCCTGTCACTGTGTTAAAATTAATTTTCCTTGGAGTCTGGTCACAATTAATTTTTTTTTCTTCTTTTTTTTCTTCTTGCAAAGAGTCAAGTAAGACAGCATTGACTACTTCAGCTTTCCTTGTTCATCCATTATGTTTATTTCTCTCTGAAACAAATAATAGCACTAAGCTGTCTTGGTCTTTCTCTTAGTTCTAATGTGGATGTGGAACTAAATATGTCGCTTTATTTGATCTTATGGTAGTTTAAACTTGTTTTCATTCCTGGTCTCTTTTGATTTTTATTTTCACACTGCCCTCTTTCCTAATGTATTAGCTACTTCTCTCCCCTTTTGCATGACTCCTTACTGATTTAAAAGCCCTTTGAGACTCTGGAGGTCATCCAAAGGGCACAGTTCAAGGTGAGTGCTATGACAGCTATTGTGTGTCTTTATCTGTATCATACATATACACAGTGGCATGTGTAGACAGATTTATATTTTTGTACCAAATATTTATTCAAAACATATGTTTCTGTTCCCAGTAGATGTAGGGCAATAGTTAGGTCACTGAAGTAGTGCACCTTTCAAGTCCCTCATCCTTGATATTCTCTCCTATTGAAAAGTTGTGAAGGTGTTGGAGACCAATATGCAGGATGGGGATCAACCTCTGAAGTGATATAAATGAATGTCACTCATTATGTGGGTGACCCTCTGTGCTGGAAAACAGAGGAAACAACCCAATATACACAAATAAACCTTTGCGATAGGATTTTATGTAATCCATTAAACTGAGATTTTCTTTTAATTCCTAGGCACATAAAACATTCTTTAATATTCCTTTGAATAAAAAATGACTTGAAGTCTTGCACAAAAGAACCCACCCACTCATTCAACCAACAAACCTAAAAAAACCACTTCAGCATAATATTAACAAGTAAAACAGTGAGCATTGAAGTGGCTAATATTTTTTCTGTAGCAGTGATAACGTGTATCTGCTCTGAAGGACAAAAACCTCTGAAATAGGCAGCTATAAAATGATATTCCAGAAAATCATCAAGAAGAATGTCCTGATTATACTAAAACACCACTGACCAAAGAACTTGAGGATGGTGATATTCAAATGCGATTGAATGTGCATTTGAACCAGTGATAGGATCCGAACTTTTCTTTGCCCAATTCTTTCTGAAAAGGACAATCTTAAATTCTTGAATTTGGCATATTCAGGCAATGGTGTCTGTCATGAAAACCTTTTCTTTCTTTTTGTCACTTTCTTTTCTAATGAGTCATTAGCTGAAGGAAGGAGGTCTCAATACAAATAGATGTGGTTTTGCATATTTTATTATTTATTGTTTATTTAATAAGTACATATTAACTTATTAAGTTCATAATTATCATGTAGAATTACCTGCTCAGAGGTGAATTAAAAAATTTCTGTAAATTGGATTAGCTGAAGAAGTTGCAATACTGAGAAAACATTAAAAAACCCCTAGAAATGCTATAAATAGTATTATTTTCTCTTTTTCTTTCCATCCTTTTTCCTAGTGACATGACTTTTTTATTATTACTTTACTTTTTTGACAGTCGTGTACATAATCAAGTTGCAAACCACTGATGGGAATCTGCCCATTACAGGCTTTCATGTATAATAAAACAATTGCATACTATATGGTAATAAATTGTTTAAAGGAGTGACAACTTAATTATCTAGACTAAGCAATGGGCTAGAATTGAAATACCTCATACCTGTGGATAACAACACAGTTAATCTGATCAGAATAGTGTCTGGAAGAGAGCAGTTTGTGTTTTGACATGCAAATTAATCACCCAAAAATAACTGCCTGAAAATGAAAACAAATGTTGATATATTCCGTTAAGAATGCAGGAACATGGTCATAGCCTGCAATAGTAATATAGTTGTAGCACAGCAGATACAATATAAAATGAAGAACAAGGGATGTGATAAATGACATCTTAATATACATTTTGTAGACTCAGCTCCCTCTAGCTTTTTATATGATGCTCTTCTATATCATGTCTGAGCTTCTTCAAAGTATTTTTTCCTACACTGAATCTGCTAAAATTTCCATAAAATGAACCATCAGGTGTAACAAATCACTACATACATAATATGTAGGAGACAAAACAGTTTGCCTGTATCTACATCAACAGACCTTGTTCCAAGAGAGGAGCAGAAGGAATAATATTAACCTCCCTATAAATAGTGATGAAGGAATCCCTGAATTTTCAGTCAAGAATTCTCAGTATGAGGTTTGACATGTATCTATTGTAGGAAGTATAAAGTTATGTACAAAGCTATGCACAAAAGGCAGCTGAATGCCTGCAAGTTCATCGTTGATGAAATTTGGCACTGGGCGACTTGGCAATCAGAACAAACAAGTATTACTAGATCAATATCTGGTGATTGGTGTTATCTTGGTGCCTGGAGGAGTGAGGAGTGAGGCAGAGGTCCAGGGGTCACATTCCTCCATTTTCCTGTCTAGGACAAAACGAGCTGTTACAGATATCCATGAAGATGTAAATTAATGGATTTTGTGCAGTTAACAAGCGATAAGCTTGCCTACAGTCCCACACATACCCCCACACACGGGGCAATAAAAAAAAAAAAAAGCATAGATACTGCCCCAATCCTGCACCTAAGTTGGGCAGGAGGTGCTTTAGAACCCAAACGAAAGGACGGATTGATGGATTCTCCTCCTCTCCACACCCCACCCCCAACCTGCCCACCACCACCACCTTGGGACACCCTGTGTGTAAGATTTGTAACCTCGGCTCCACTGTGGTTTGGTTTTGCCTGGGAGACAGTTTGTGATCGTGATTATATTTGCTTCTCTGGTAATAGAGTTATAGCTATACTGCAGTCCATCAATTTATCACTGGCAATCCAAAAGAACTTGTACGTGTTGCATGTGAATAAACCACAATTATTTGTGTACCCAACATGCTTGTTTTATAAAGTGACCTGACTCACAGTGGAAGGGCTCTTTGTGCATTTGGTATCAGGCATGTAATACTGGATCCATTCCCTAATTGCAATGACTATAAACCTACTTTCTACAACTGCAAGGAAACTAATTTCTTGGGCCAGATTATAGCTGCAATAGTATTTATATATATATTTTGCTTAGATGGCTAGTATATGTATTGCTCTTTCTTTCTTACTGTCTAGTAGCAATACAAAGAGATGCAGTGAACAGATCAAGCTCAGATGCATTATCGCTGTGGATGTGTGGATGTGATACTGTAATATCAACTGGTGTGAGACAGAGTAGGGCAAAGGTATAACTGATACTATGAAAAAATGAGGCAAAGGCATGGCATATGCAAAAATTCTTAGGTAATAAATTAATAAGTAAACTGGTACTAGGTTTTTTCATGCTATTGTATGACAGGACATTTAAACATAGACAATTTCATGTATATGGTAGTATAATACAGATACATAAAGCAGGTGGAGGGCAGGCAAAGTAGGAACTAGATTCTTTTGTAGGCAGCAGGAAACCCTGGCCTTGCAGCAGGAAACCTGGCCAGTGATGTGATGTGATTCCATATTTAATGGATATAGTTTTGTAACTGTGTGTGGGTTTTTTGTTTTGGCAATAAATCAATATATCCTCTATGAGTGGAATGGTTTGGGGGGTTATGTACTCTATTGCTACTACTGTTCCTTTTGTAAATTCTGGTGTAAGCATGTGCCTGAGGAAAGACTCCTGACTTGCCTGGGAACTCAGACAACCAATCCTATAATGTGACAGGACGCTGACAACCTATGTTTGATAGCTGTAGTGCAATGTAAATTGTTATCTGGGGCTCTTGAAGACAAATCCATTCTGGCAGAGCCTAAGGACTGATAGAGATTACCAGCTAAAATGGTATTTACACAGCATGATGGTGCCTTCTCTCTAACAGCAGCAGGGACAAGGCCCTTTAAAAGCACCAAAATGTACAAGAAGTGGATGGGACAGTGGTAAAGGTGAGGGGAAGTCTGGGAGTGAGTAACAGCATTTTGGTATCCCAACTGCCAAACTGATCTTCAGAAAATCAAATGAACATTTCAAAAACTAGTAGGACAACATTTCAATCCTAAAAGACATAGCCAACAGCCAAATGCAATAGAACTGGTAAGTATGCAAAAACTTACTCTTTTTACATTTAGTTGCAAAACTAGATTATCAATTCTGCAATTAGCAGATTTGTCATTATTTTGACACTTTGGCTTCAACTGTACAAGAAGTGGATGGGACAGTGGTAAAGGTGAGGGGAAGTCTGGGAGTGAGTAACAGCATTTTGGTATCCCAACTGCCAAACTGATCTTCAGAAAATCAAATGAACATTTCAAAAACTAGTAGGACAACATTTCAATCCTAAAAGACATAGCCAACAGCCAAATGCAATAGAACTGGTAAGTATGCAAAAACTTACTCTTTTTACATTTAGTTGCAAAACTAGATTATCAATTCTGCAATTAGCAGATTTGTCATTATTTTGACACTTTGGCTTCAACTATCCCCCTTCCCCTTCCCTTCCCTTCCCTTCCCCTCCTCTCCAAAACCATTTTTCATCAGAACAAAACTTCTCATATTCATGTCAAATTTTGATTAGTTGACTGTTTCATTATTGAACATATAGCTGAACCGTACCTGAGATACCTGATCATTGCTGAAGCAATAATTTTTCAATGGCACTTCTTCGTACAGATTACACAGTGTAATGTGAAAATGTTAAGAACTTCTGTTGTTTTTTAGAAAAAGCAAAGATTCATTTTCTGAAATGCTTCACCTGCTTGTGTACTTAAACATAATGAAATGTTTATGTTGTTCACAGCTATTAATCATTAACCATGCTGAATCAGTTGAAAGTAAAACAGATTTTTTACGGTTTTCCACATATAGCCTGACACTGTGTATCCTCTATAAAAAGAGTCCTTATTCAAAGCAATAAAATTTTGCTCAGTAAGTTTAGAAATTAGTCCTTTAATTGTCAATATCACTAAAATGTAGGGAA
>NW_010417030.1:5448-16112 GCF_000710305.1 Buceros rhinoceros silvestris | reverse complement strand
ATTCTCATAATTTGCAGGAACAATTCTTAAAAAACAATGCATTGAGGCAGAAGCCTACCTTCTAATAAAGAGTAAAGCTCTCTAGTAAATGCTAAAAAATATTTCATAGAGACTGAGGACTGATCCTGCTGCTTGTTAAACTGTAGAGAAATGATTCCTTTGTGTATTCTGGGTTGAGCACAATAGAGTAACTGATGTGTTAATAACAATTTATGCATGACTCTTCCTCCTTAGCTGTGAGTGAAGCTCTGCCACAGGTTCTGTATTTCAGGCATGAGCTGGTGCATGGGCCATTTAATTACAGGGAGTGGGGTGAGGGTGGACAGAGAACAAAAATAAGATTATAATATAGAATTAGAAATTTAAAGCCCAGCTCCACTGCATGGAATCACACCAAGAAATTACAGATTTCACAGCATTCATAGTGAGAAATTGTCTGGCTTAATTCCTCATGAGAAACTTCACACACAGCTTCTTATACTTAATTTATTTTGGTTAACAGCATGTTACAGCATTTCCAATTTCAAGGGAAACTTCATTTCCATAGTAGACAGCTTTGCATCAGCCAGAGCATAAAGGTAGTGAGCGTATACTAGCTTATATTTCTCAAGGACTCCCATTGCTTAAGTTAATTCAGCTCTATTTTTCTGATAATACACTTACCAGAAACTGTATTTCTCAAGCGCCTGTAGAAGCCTTTATGTATGTCATCCAGTGATGTCATTTCAAAAATATTGAAAATAGCAGTCAATTAACCAATGTCATTTGGATGACAAGATTCCTCTGTAGAAAAGATTTCAAAATAAATATAGTAATAAAGAACTGTTAACTCTTAGTTTGTGTCTGAACTACACAAAATTTTCAAAATGATTTAATTCCTTCTTTTTGTGTCCATGTCAGTAAAATGGAATTCTTTACAAAAGCAGAAGTTAGCTAAGACTGACTTCTCCCTACTATGTGACCATTACTTCCCTTTTTCTCACTGTTTGTTAGACTTTTGACCAAAATACATAACGTAACAGTGAACATTGCCTTTTCTTTTATTTCTCAGAGATGTGCCTGATCAACATACTGCCAATGAGCATATTACAATACTAGTTCTTTACTACAGATTTTATTGCCAACAAGTCAAATGATTTTTGTTGTTGTTGGTTTTTTAGCATGAACTACCAGCACTACTGTCTGATAAGAGCCAATTTTCCTCTAGATAGACAAATTCTGTAAAACGGTAAAATAATGTTGTCCTGATTACAGAATCACATTTTGAAAGACAGGAACATGAGACAAAGGAAAAATCTTACATTTCTTGATCTAACCTGTTGGATGTAGTACAATACTAATTCTAATATTCATTCTAAATACTCATTCTAAAATGTGGAAGCAGTTGTATATTATATTCCATTAATGTAATTTGAGTCAACCCATTCAAGAACTTTTTCTCAGTTATGTTTGTTTTAACACTTCAACTAATTGCATTAAGTAGTCAAATGATGTTGCAGAACATGTTGTTACTGAATAATTACAAGTCTTACTATTGAAATCTGCCTGAAGTTAAAACAACCTTAGAATAGTAATGCAGTTTGGGAGGAATATTCTAAGAGGACTGTACAAAATTAAAATGTTAAACTCCAAATCCACAGCATGCACAATCTCAAGACATATCCTAGACCTTTTGGGGATAAAAAAGAAACCAAATGAAAAGTTTTACGACACTTTGGGAAGTCAGTGACTATGAATATGATGAAGCTTGTTGTTAAGTCTAACTTCTTATTAGTGAATTAATTCTACCATGCATCACATCAGAAATTTCAAAAATTATTACTTAAGTATAAATTTATGACTGTAGCATTTGGTTTCAAAACTCTCAGGCTTATTAACAAGAGCTTAACTCCTATAGGAACTCAATAGCTAGTGATGTCAACATTAGTAGCTATTTGTGATTATACCCTACTACACTGATAAATTCAATGTTCATTTATCTCAGAGCAGAATCAGAACCAGATAATGAATTTTTCTTTTAGTTTAGCAATGGAGCCACATGTCATATGGAACTATAACTGAAAAAAATATCAAAAGCTCATTTAAAATATCCCAAGCTCAATGATTCCCTCTTGCACAAAAAAGCTTTAGGGTCTTGGCTAAAATTGTGTGATTCAGATATCCAATAATTACTTCTAGCTACCAGAGTTATTTCCCCCAGCTGGGCAAGTAATTTCCTGTGAATATTCACTTTTAAATGAATCTTTTCACTTGAACTCACTGCTTTATATTTGCCTTTTTGTGAATATTCTAGCAAATGAGTTGCTGGAAGGAAGATGTGCCAATGAGAATAATTTTCTATAGCAATCACAGAATATTCAAATAAAATGAATAATGAATTCAGGAACTTAAATATTTATACTTTCAGTTCTGGCTTCTCTGGCCCTGGAAATTCTTGGTGTTTCACAAAATTTTTGGTGTGTCCCAATTCCTTCAGTTGCTTTGGTCTTCTACTCACTGATGTAAGATTTATTTCTATGGAATTGTACTCATGGAAATTAGGACTTAATTGTGATTTTGTGTTTAAAGACACTCAAAATAAATATTAGTTGAACGTGCTATTCACCACTGTCTGCAGAAAATAGTCTTTAAACAAATGCTATATTTGAGAAATATGACTGTGAATAATTCATACAGAAAAAGAAAGATAAATCAGCCCATATGTCTATTACAAATAATTAATCCCACACTCAGAGTTTTCTGCCTGATTAGAAAAAACATCTAAAGCAACGTAATAGTAATTCTTGGTCAACAAGAACCATTTAAAGAGATTCAGAGTTAGTATGAACTGTGTGTCTGTATTTGCATATGTATATTTTAATATGTTTATTATTATCTGAACCTAAGTGAAAGAATGCACGTCTTACCATTATCTTAAGGTTCTCTGCTTTTTCAGCATCTCTTTTTAGAACATTTTTTGTTTGTTTACAGTAACACTAATAATAATAAAGTAACAATCGTTAGGTTAAGTGTCCCAAGTTTAAGAAAAATGTTAATCAGTTATTAAGGTCACTTTTCTGAAAAATTACTTGCGGTGATTACAGCATTAAAGAAAAAATAATTAAGTAGGGAATATGTAAATTACATGTACATTAATTACATTTCTCCGCATGACAAGGACTAATGATATTAGTTTAAAATGAGAGAGTTACTCCTGAACTGGTGTTTCACAGCTGACTTTAATTGTCACGGTAATTTCATAATGAATCTTAATAATATTATATTCACAATATCAGAATGTCTTTCAAGTGTGAGTGCAAAAATAATTTGCTGTTATTTTCAAGACTATGCTACCTCTTGCATAAAATATAACAGAAAAGAGAAAACAAAAGTCTTAATTTTTCACAGAAACTGGAACACAAGTCAATAGTAAATCAAATAACATGATGACCCTATTTTATTTAGGAAAGGAACCTTTCATAAAACAGAGGCATTTTTTGGATATGTTATTCAAATGTTGTATGCTGTCTCTGTTAGAATATTACACAGTTTTCTATCTCACACTCAGAATAAGGGTGCTTTCACAAAATCCTTCCTCAAGATAATGTAAAATTATCTTATTTTTCCTTTATGTGTTTTGATTTGATAATGGCATAGCCAAAATTAGAAAAATAACAAATAGTAGCAGAAATATATAAAGCAAACTTTAAAAATACTAAAACACTAGTAAAAGAAGTATTGGAACAGAACAAAATTTAATCTAAATGCAACCTTTGTTATTTGGGAGCATCATACACTCTCCCAATTGCAGAACAGCCAGCCAGTCTCAATGACTATGGAATAAGGAATTTGTGCATCCCCTAAAAATGAAACAGACTAAATGAAACAGAATCCCCTAGAAATGAAACAGACTAAAGCGTGTGCATGGGAGAGGCCAAAGAAGCCTTGTGGAAAGCAAACTTTCTGCATGTCTCCCTCTTTTAAACTGAGATGCTCATACATGGCAAGCATGTACATGTAGGCTTTTACTTTACATTTTAACACAAACTCTGGTATTTGCAGACTTTTGCAAGAGAAAAGTTGTTAGTTTGTCTTTTGGTGATATTTATATATGAAAGCACTGGTCAGTACTGGAAATCCAGTCTTATACTTCAGGTAGGTAAGTGTGATTGTTCTTCAGAAAGTTAATCTTTAAAATATTTAGGTAACACAAAATGTTCTATCACAAAAGTTTTAAAAAATGATACTCAGTTAATTTCCCCCTTAACCATAGCAATGTCACCAGTTGGCTGACACGGGACAAATTCTCTCACTAATTATCCCCTCTCCCATTCCGGGAGAAAAGGTTAAGAAAAGAGATAAGAAAAAAGAAAAAGTTTGTGAGGACTCTTAAGTTTGGGAAACTGAAACAGTTTTATTAACAGTAGAAAGATAGTTTATATAGAACAACAAACAAGATATTAACAAGTTTATATAAGATCAGAAAAACTGGTGCAGCGAGGGGTAAACAGCAGTTAAGGAAACAACAGTGATAGAAAAAAAGTATCAGTCAGTTCAAAGACTGCAGCAGAGGCTCCAGCAGGGATGTGCAGACCGGAGTGGTGGCAGTCGTGGTGGTGACGTGCAGGCAGAGCCAGCAAAGTGGTGGCAGAAGTCCTCATTTTGAAGCAGCACCTGGGCTGTGGAGCAAAGCAATCAATGTCAGTTGCAGCAGGAACACACGGCAGCAACATGGAAGGGCAGTGGGGTGAAAGAGGTGGTAGAGATCACGGCAGCAAGAAAAGGGGGGTCATGGGCTCCAAGCAGGAGGTGAAAAAGAGGTGTGGTTTCCATCTTCATGCCCTTCTTAAAGAAACACCGAGCCCGCCAAAAGCTCTACCACTAGTGAGATGCACTGACGTACACGGGAGGAATACACTAATTGGCTGTTTGATGTGCCCATCACAAACAAACCAACCTTGTTTATTTTAAACTAGGACAATAAACATATATATAAATATATATTAATTGTTTTGGTGAGCCAAAGCTTCCTATACACTTTGATTGTCAAGCTGATCTTTATACTACCTCTTTTTCTCCCCTGAACATTATATTCTGAATTTTGCAGAATTAATGTGATTGACAGGCATGCTAAATGCCGTCAAATTGATGGATTAGGGTTAAAGGCATCCAGAATCCATCTCTTTTCTGATTAACTTGATCTTTAGAAATGTTCTGTCTATAGAAATGTTTATCAGTGAAAGTGCCAACTGAAATAAACCTCATACAGTTAAGGTTTCATTATGATCTAAGTATAGAGAACTTCTTTTTTTTCTTTCTTTAATTTTTATCAAATAGTTTTTCTTCCAGTCTTTGGCCTGAAGGAACATCTCTTTGAAGGGATCATGATCGTATTCATGTTTCCTTTTCATATATACGGCTTGTTGAAACATCGTGAGAGCTTGCCATAATAAAAGAAAGCTGTTCATCCTAACAGGTGAATGTAGACTGAATATCTGAGACTACCTCCCCTGCAAGCATCAGGACTATCTCTGGAATTTTGACTGTAGGGTGGACCTTGTGTTTGAGACGCTGCTGACAGCAACACACTTCTGACTTACAGCAGTGCATCCACCCGTGATCATAAGAAATATACGGGAATGAAAAAGTACACTAATTTTTACTTTGAAACAAATTTTAGCAGAAAAGGTAAGAAATCTTCGAGGATATAGAAGTTCCTCAGTCATTTATGTCCACTTTAAAGCAGGCAAGTTATCTGTTAAAGAATTCACTTGAAGCACAAGGAAAACAGCTCTATATTCCCATAACATGACCAGTTTACACACTCATTGAATCACTGATAGTCTTTGAATCTTCTACTCTTGTGTTGCCAAAGAGAACATGAAAACTGTCACTGTAGGCACATGTAAGAATTACTATACAGAGAGAAGCAATAAATCCAATACTCCTGAGAAGGTTTGTACCCTACGTACACTAGTTCATCACTTTCAGGATCATCCCACTCCATCTATTTAATCCATTTTCACAGTAGTCTGTTTGATACAGATACCAAATATCAGGCAGCATCAACAAGAGTGTTGTTCCACCCGCGAGGACAAACCAAAACTCAAGGGTGACCCCAGCATAGGTGGTGTCCTAGTCAAAAGGCACAGTCCCATAGAGTCTGAACCCTGTGGCGGTAATGGAGTCCATTAACAGCCAGAGCCACAGCAACGGATGAACCATGTCCAGGGCCAGCTCAGGGACTCCACAGAGGAGCAGAGAGGAGATGATGCCTGAGACAGGATCAGAGACAAGGCTACAAAATCTGAAGCACAAGGAAGATACAATGCCAGAGAGACACCTCTTGCTGAATTGTAAAAAAGCTTCCTGGCATGGTTGACCGGGGACATGCTCAACCCAGAAAATTCTCAGTTGAGATTTTGGTGTGGCTATGACTGGGTTTATTTCAATAGGCAACCTGAGTGTAAGTCACCCTTTTTCAAAGGATAAGATAATTAAGACACATGGCTGTGGCCAGAGAGTCCCCAGATCTTGCAGGCCACACAGAGGGCTGCAGCAATGTTAGGTTTCATTATAGTTAAAAGCTAGCAAAAAAATGAAAATGCTTTTGCATTCCTGTGAGGGACCAGAAAGAGTAGTTATTAGCAGGGTGTCAGGAAAGCATCTTGGTTTGGAGATACACATCGAAGGTGTGCAACTGAACCTGAAATGCAAGACAAATTAGATCTAGAATTTGGCCTTTCAAAAAGAAGAGTCTTTGGATAGAATTCATTTACTTGTCTATATTTAGGCAACTAAGAATCCCCAAATTCCCTTTTCCTATTAAATAGAAAGAAATATCAACAAGTGTGATCCGGCACAATTTAGATTATCCAAACCTGGAATCAAAGAGGTTCTGTTGAGCACAGACAGCACATCTTTAACAGGAGTTTCTACTACATTTTTCTTTTCCTCTTTTTCTTTTGGGGAATTTGTGTTTTCCTTCAAGTTTGACAGTAGTAAATTTCCTATTGTTTTCATTATATCTACCGAGGAAATGTTTTCCACTGTTAACTAATTTTGATTGTCTAGTACAGCCAAAGGTGTGTAATGCCTGCATGGCCCCTATTAATGGACAGTTGATCCATTATAGGCCACTGGAAAATCAACAAAGGTAACTAGAAACCACATTTAATGTGAACAGGCTCCATATCTATAACAAATACATTCAAGAAGGCATGGTGGTCAGAAGTCAGATGTCATTGTGCACTTTGTTGTTTAAAGGCAATACAGTATTTTATCATCAATGCTTATATGAACGTGTTTCTGCTACATTGTCCTCTGTATTAAAAAGATAAAATCGTGTAAGTTGACACATTGGTAAGTGCCTAATCAGACAATATGGTGTTTCTGATGTACCAAACTGCACTGAATAATAAAAAGACCTGCATCGTTTATGTTTTCATAGAAGGATATGTTTCTAGTAAAATTTTGTGGGTTTTCAGTTTGTAATATTTTCTATACTAGAAATAAATGTAACAATATTTATAACAATAAATATATTGTCTTACATACTTAAAACTATATTTATAACTTTACAGTTCTTCAGGAACTTATTTTAATATCGTTTCCAAAACTCCAACACTACATTCTTTTTTCTTAATGTATTTTATAGTTACATTTTATACTAGGCTTATTCTGATTCCATGCATCTCTTGGGCATGTTTCAAATTTTCCTTATGTCTAAGAGGTCTTTAAACTTTTCAACAGTGTAATCATGTCCAAGGAGGATGTAAGACCTTTGCATTGTTTTTACAGCCTAAGGAGTCAGCTTGAGTTTGTTTCTGGCCATAGCGCTCAAAATAAGCCCAGGCATCTCTCCACCTGCTATGTAAATGTGTCCCTAGGACTACAATTGGCAGTGATCAGCATAATATGTAAGAGCCTTAGAACTAGTAATGGGTTTACTATTAAATCCAAGTAGCAACAAAAATGAAATGTGAGTTTTATAGTGAACTGCATTAGCTGCTCAGGGACCACGGCCAATTACGTATGAAGATTCTAGAAACTAGAAGAATAATCTGAGAAATTTATTTAATAATATCCTAAAATCAATATAAGATTACTAACTGAACTAAATGTCATAACGTATTCCCATAACTCATGCCAGCTACAAAGAAAACAGAACTCTGAAATAGGTAGTAACCTCACAAAGCTCTGTAAGTATTTGTAGCCTCATAATGCAGTAAATATGACCCTGCAACTGCTAGTAACAGGCCACAGTATTTGTATGAGCAGTGAAAGCCTCAGGTCCTATCAGGCTTTCTCTGCACTTTGTTGGTCAACTTCAAGAACAACCAGATGGCCATTAGATACTTAGTTTAGGTTTAGATTACATTTGCCCATTAGTGTGGGGTGATGCTTACTGTTACCACAGTGTTGATATGTTTATGTAAATAATGGTTTGTCATGGTTTAACACCTGGAGACAGCTCAGTGCCATACAAGTTCTCACTCGCTCCCCCCAGATGGAATGGAGGAGAGAATTGGAAGGGTAAAAGTGAGAAAATGAGATAAAGAATTTAATAGGTAAAGTAGAAGCTATGCACGCAAGTAAAACAAAACAAGGAATTCATTCACTACTTCCCATGGACATCTCCAGGAAAGCAGGGCTCCATCACTTGTAATGGATGCTTGGGAAGACAGACACCACCACGCTGAATGTCCCCCCTTCCTCCTTCTTCCCTCCAGCTTTTATTGCTGAGCATGATGTCATATGGTATGGGATATCCTTTAGTCAGTTGGGGAACAGTTATCGCAGCTGTGACCCCTCCCAGTTTCTATCCTACCCCCAGCCTACTTGTGGATGGGGCAGTGTGAGGAGCAGAAAAGGCCTTGATGCTGTGTAAGGACTGCATTAGCTAAAACATCCATGTGTTATTTACATGGTTTTCATCACAAATCCAAAACAGAGCCCCATACAGGCTATTATGAAGAAAATCAACTCTAACTCAGCCAAAATCAGTGCACAGTTAAAAATAACTGGTAGCTATGGCGTGCAGCAGAAAGAGTTGTCTATGACACTAGAATAGGAGTGGAGTCATGGGGGACTTCAAAGTGCAGGCTTGACTATAGATGCTAATCACAAATGGTCAATTGCCTGTAATGTAACAGCATCTTTAGAAGATCAGAAAGAACAAAGAAGAAACACACAAGATATAATAAATAATAATTGCATAATATAATCGAGGACAAGTGAAGAAAAAACAAGTAAGCTGATGGTTTTGGCAAGCATATAAAAACAGTTGCATGCAGACCCAAAAGCAGGGAGGAATACAAATCTATCATTAGCGCCATACTGTTTTTGGACTTGGGACACTGGCATTTGGCTTTCTCAACACACTGAAAAAGGTGAGAATAAAATCAATTCTAATAACTGTATTATTGATGAGAATTAACTGTAACAAATGTATAATTTGTACTATCAGTATTAACATCAGTTTAATTGGACTAATAATTTTGATTGGGTTATGAATAATTTCTTCACTCTTCTTATGCACCTTCAGAATCTGTGAACTGCAAGAGTTGTAGTGCAACATGCCAAAGAAATATTTTTCAGGAAACAAAAAGCACAACCCACTGAAGTATAGGAATAGCTCTGCTTTCAAAGGCGTAGTTGTGATATTCTTGCTTGGAACTGCAGGAGATGTGTCAAATGGACTTGATAGAATTTAATAAATTTTGTTTTTCTCAGAAGAAAACAACTATTACACATATAGGCACAAACACAAACACACACACATCTATGTGAAAGATGCAGGTATGAAAAAACCCCAACTAAATAGAATAAATTTTATTATGGGAAACTATATTATTTCTTTGATTGAATATTTGATCAGAACTTTTGATATGATGATCCTTTGCATTTTTCAAATAATAAACACAAGAATATGATTTTTTAAAAAAAAGAAAGAAAAGCATTAGAGAAGTCCTATTTTGGCATGGAACTTAAATATGTATACAATACTGTTTTTACTAACTATTTACTTAACTCTCATGGATGTCAGTGATAGTGTTTGTGAATTCTGCCCATATATATAGAATAAATGCTGAAATGAATGCATTGTAACCTCTGAGAAGAAAGAAAAGAGGTTCATTTAGTTAGCACAATGAAAACGTCTGCTTAATGCACAGCGCCAGTCAAAAGAAAAGAAAGACAATACCAGGATTTATCAGGAAACGAACAGAAAGCAATGCTGAACATATTATACTGCCATTATGGAAATTAAATGGCGTATTTTCCTTTTGCAGCTTCTCAGGCAACATGTGTGATAACAACATTTTAAATCTTTTCTAGCCCAAACAAATATGGGATGAGTACATTGTAATAATGCTACAGCAAAAGTATATAATATGTCTTGTATGTATGTTACAGTAGGCACTCCCTTTTGCATTACCACCTCTGGTATAGCTGTTGTGAAAACTAAGCTAGAACCATTTATATTTTGCCATTTTTATTTCGCCGTTTTTACTTCTGTAATTTCTCAAGTCCTTAACAGAGCAAACCCAATCTCTAAACCACAACAGCAAAAAAAAATGAAAGTATACAACAGTTTTTTACATTTAAAAACTTTTAAAAATTGCTAAATGATGGAATACTGTTGGTCACAAATTTCCTTCTATGGTATCTCTGCATGCTGTTAT